>NC_045806.1:126823715-126848715 GCF_009873245.2 Balaenoptera musculus | reverse complement strand
ACCGGGCGGCCCCCGAGGACCAGCCCCGCAGAAGGATGGCTGGTGACGGCGGCTGGGGAGGACGGGCCAGCGGGCCAGGCGGAAGGAGGCAGGAGGAGGCTGGAAAGCTGGAAGCTTGGAGATCAGGGGTGAGGCCAAGCACAGACTCTGTGACCGGTTCTCCTGCTGACAGCTCGAAGCCTCTCTGCTCGCTCACTCCCCGACCCCGGCACATGGAGCATCTCACCTGCCCGCCAGGGCACGTCAGGTGGAGAACCTGGAAATCCTGCTCGTGGAGAAAGAGGAGAAAAAGCAAGGAATCAACCTTTCCCCTCACATGTGCCTACCCTGGCCCGGGCCGCACGGTGGTGATGAGAGGGACCCAGCAGTCGGGAGGGAGCCTCGGCTCTTGGTGATGTGAGCAGATTTTGCCGTGGGAGAGCCTGGGTGCTGGGCCCTGCCCCTACCCACCCTGTTCCCCAACTCTGTGATCGGAAGAATTACCTCACAGGTCAACCTCAGTTTCCTCCTCTGTAAAATGGGAACAGTACAGTGGTGCCAGGAGGATGGATCGCACCCAGGGCTGGGCACACAGCAGCTGGGCAGTGAGCGTCAGCTATGATACAGCTCCTGCTACTTGGAACCCTGGCCTAGATGCTTGGCATGTCCTCTTCTCGTCATGGCCTCTGACCCTACACGCTGCCCCTGCGCACTGCCCCCATCCCTCCCCCAGCTCCCTGGGCTTCAGAATGTTCCTGTCTCTAAATGGGGGCCTCCATGTCCTAATCCCTGGACTCCGTGAATGTGACCTTATTTGGAGAAAGGGTCTCTGCAGATATATGACAAATCTTGAGATGAGGTCCTCCTGGATTAGCTGGGTGGGTCCCAAATCCAATGACAGATATCCTTACAGGAGACAGGAGAGGAGACACAGACACAGAGGAGGAGGCGAAAGATTTGAACAGACACATCGCCCAGGAAGATATGAGTGTGGCTGACAAGGTCACTAAAAGGTGCCCAACATCATTAGTCATCAGGGAAATGCAAATCAAAACCACAACGTGATCCCACTTCACGCCCACCAGGAGGCCTAGAATCAAAAAGACGGACAAAAACAAGTGTTGGGGACGACATAGAAAATTGGACCCTCATACGCTGCTGGTGCGAAGGTAGCGTGATGCGACGGCTTTGGAAAACAGTTGAACATAGAGTTACCACGTGACCCAGCAATTCCACTCCTAGCTACACACCCAGGAGAAAGGAAAACATCTGTCCACACAAAAACTTGCACACAAATGTTCACAGCAGCTTTATTTGTGAAGGCCAAAACCTGGAAACAACCCAAATGTCCATCAACAGGCATTGTGGTCCATCCACACAATGGAATAGTACTCAGCAATAAAAAACGAAGGATTGATATACACACAACAACCTGGATGAACTTCAAAATCATTATACTAAGAGGCCAGGCAAGAAGAGTGCATACTGCATGGTTCCATTTACACAGAATTCTAGAAAAGGCAAACTAATGTGTACTGATAGAAATGGCAGTGGTTGTGGGGACGGGGTTGGGGGGAGGAAGGGGCAGGAAGGAGGGAGCACCCGGGGGACAAGGCAACTTTGCAGGGTGATGGGCGTATGTTTACTGTCTTCATTGCTGTGATGGTTTTACAGGTGGAAAGCCGTCAAAACTCATCCAATTGTACAATTTAAATATGTGCAGTTTCTTGTACACCAATTATACGTCTATAAGGCTGTCAAGAAAGATGAAGAATCAGCAACCTTCAAATCCTGGAGGGCCCCTGTGTTGTGAAGTCATGCACACACTGAGGCTAGCATAAGAGAAAACCATCTAAGTTTTCCAGATATTTGTCATAACTCCCAGGGCAAGTGGGAGTTCCCCAAAGTGCTACTTGAGGCTGCTCATGTCAAAGCATCATGAGTGGTGGGCTGCTGCCATTCATTCCCATAGGTGAACACCCAATGCGCGTCAGAACTGTCTAGATGACTCTACTGTCTATACTTGGTGGTCATCCATGTGTAAATTCACACACTCCAGCAGTTACCATCTGCGTCAACGTTTCTCCTCCTTGATCTTAGAATAATTCTTTCATGTTTTAAAAAAAATTCCTCCTCCTCAGGAACCAGCTAGAGACCAAACTTCTTCACCTGGCATCCCTGGCTCTCTGCCCTCTGGTTCTAATGACCTTTTACCCTATGACTGCCCTACAGAAAGCCCTCCGCCCTTCTAGGGTTCCTGAAAGCACCACACGCTCCCTGTGCTTTACCCACTGGAAGCCCCTCGACCTCTGCTTCCTGTCCTGGGAGTTCGCCTGCTACTTAGTCCTACCCTGACCTCCAGAGACGGCGTGTCACCTCTCGTTACCTAACCAGGCGTAGACTTAGCAGCCCCAACTGAAAGCCACTGTGTCCCACCGCTGAGGAAGGGAGTGAAGAGGCGGGGTCCTGGCAGCTTCACAAAGCAGAGCAAGTCTCGCAGGCAATCTAAGCAAAGGTTCTAAGACACCATCCATGCTGTTTCAGGGTGGCTGCCCTTGGTCCCCGTGCAGCTCCACTTCAAGGGTTCCCGCCTTCCCTTTGCAGGGGCCAAGGGGCGCCCAGACACGCTCTCTCGGCTTCCCCCCACGTCTAGGTCAGCGGCCTTTCCTGAGACCTTTCACCCAACTGCTAGCCGTTACTTCAAACCGCAGTAGATGCCGTCTCCACCAGAGGGTGCCGTTCAAGGCCAACACCCAGACCTTCCTTATTTGTCTGCACCCAAAGTAAATGAATTCAGTTGGGACAGTTTACCAGTTACGTGAAGATACTGCCACGGCACTTAAACAGCTCTTGAAAAGTGTCCAAAGTTTCAAAGGGCAAATGATGTGCTATGGGCTGGTCCAGCGTCTTGCAAGTTCATCTCTGGAGTGGAAGCCCAGTCCAGAAGTGTGAAGGGACGCTGTGGTGGTGGGGGGGGGGCCTGGAAAGCAGACAGGACATCCCCCAAGAGTCTCAGCTTTTATACTCCAGTCGTCGTCAGAAAGCAAGTGCGGGCCACCATCGCAGTCCCCCACCCTGCCTGGTGGGAGCCAGATTTCAAGGCACTGTAGAGGGAAAAATGTAAGCATCCTCTCCAGACACTCTCTGGCTGATTCCACGTGACACCCGTTCAGTTTCTGTTGCACATCTGATTGATAACCACATCTAAAAGAAAATGATACTCAAAACTGCATCAGAGTGAACATCTAATGATCAGGAGTGAGGTTAGATGGAGAATTAACAAACCAAAGATGCATTACTATTATAAATGTCATGTATCTGGGTAAGCATTTGGAGACCTTGGAGCCTTTCAGGGCACTCTGAGACCGGAGTGCAGGTGCCTGGCATCTTTCCCGGCAAGTCCACTTTCTGTTGAAAACACTGGACATCACGACCCCCGCCCCCAGTATCTAGTCATCTCTGGGTGGGTCCAAGGTGAAAAAAAAGGCACTCATGTTAAAAATCGAGTTAGCTTATCCAGTAGAACCAATGCGATGATGCTATGCTGGGGAGATACAACTCTTCTTTATTAAAAGTTGGTTGCTGGCTGGCCCATGAGAGCGAAGCTGTTCACTTCCTAGAGCGATGGAAATGGACGGCAGTGCGCACGGATCTACGCTCTTACCGGGGCCTGTCACGTAGCAATTGTCGCCCCAATCCTGGGCAGCCCCGGCTGAACAAAAAAGAGGCCGGAGCCCAAGCACAAGGCCTCAGGCGCTGTCCCCTGCCCTGCGTGGGGACTGGTCTACCGAAGCCCTGCCGCCTGAGCAAGCATTGTGTGCACCTCATAGAAACACATGCTTCCCAGCTACCTTAGCATGGATTCCAAAGACACCGCTCCTAATACTTCTTTTTCTATCGGAAAACCCAAGGTTGCAGATACTTTCCACTGCCGCAAGGTAAGGCTGGAGCCGACTGTGGCCTAGAACCTGAGTTCAATGTGCTAAGGGGGCAACACTCATTTCACAAGTATTTACTAAGTGCCAAGCTCTGGGCTCAAAGACAACGTGACATGCAGAGCACAAGGAGGCTATGAGACAAGAGCAAGTTACAACTCTGGAACTTTCCATAAGTCACAGGTGTGTACAGTCATTTTAATATATCTAGATAAAACTTCTCTATCTATATAAAACTCCTCGATCTCTCTCTCTGTCTCTCTCACTTCTGGAGTTGTCCTAGCAGTTGGAGCTCCAAGTGGCATGCGCAGAAGGAGCCCTGTATTTCCAGGCTTTCCCACACCCTCCTGATGGTGTCTGGCCCTCCCCTGTCTGGCAGGGAAAGTGCGCGCTTCTCAGAGGCCCAGTGGGGGGCCTCCATCACACCCACCTGCCCTCGGGCAGCCTGTGACGGTGGCGAAGGGGGCTGGAAGGAGGTGGCGAGCCAACTGGGACGCCGGGCTGAGAACGGCAAGCGGCAGAACTCCTGGTCCCAGCTCTGGGGACAGAGTGAGCAGACAGGATGGAACCTGCCAGCAGCTGCCCCCCAGGCGGCACGAGGTCTCCCTGGAGAGTCTCCCACGGCCTGCAGTAAAGTGCCACTTGAAGGGTCCACCCCGTCCCTACGGGGCTAAGGCCGGGGGCGGGGAGTGAGAAGAGGGGCCAGCACACTAACTGGTGTCGGGCCTGGGGCGGCCCCCTCTCTCCTGCCTGAGGCCTTCTCAGAGAGTTGGACAGATTCTTATTTAAGGAGTGATTACCTGACACTTCCATATGGCAAAAATCTCTATCTTTGACTTACATTACCCCTGAAGGCAAAAACATTCAAAGCAACTGAACCTCTAATATTTTAAGAAATGTCACGTGAAAGAGAGCTGAGGAGAGAGAGCCATTACTGGGCACACTCTGTGCAAATTCCTGACCCGGCCGCTTTCCTCCTGATTGGCACCAGCCACAAGGGACGGCTGCTGCAGGGGGAGCAGCTAACTTTGGAGCTTTAGGCACTGAGGGTGGGGAGAAGGGGCGGAGAGGCCAGTGCGGCCTTTGCAGGCAGGGCCTGAAGGCAGCAGGTGGGGTGAGCCCAGGGGCTCAGGGTGCGGGGAGGAGACCAAAGGCAGCAGGGCAGCTGGTGGCAGCTGGGAGGGACCAGAGCCAAAGGGCTCCTCTCTTGGGGCGGAGAAGCCGAGAGTCTCCAGGACTCATCTTCTCTGCAGGGCCCAGGCCAGCCATCCGGCGGAATCCCCCGAGCTCCCAGAAGATGGGGTCTGGTGCTGCTCCTCCCAGAAGCAGGGTGTCCTGTGCCTTCCCGCCGAGGAGATGCCACTCTTCAGGGGCTGCCGGCGCGGGCACGTGCAGTTGCCTGAGTCCTTTTTCAGACCATTTCTCGATGAATTTTAGGTGATGTCACAGTCCAGCCACAGCCTCGCTGTGGAGCCCACAAATTTTGAATGCCCTCAGGTCCCTCCCACTATTAAGCTATTAAAGGATTAAAGTGCTTTTCGTGTCTTCTACCTGGAAACGCTAACAAGTCTTTGGGTGAAGTGAAGGCCCCCACGAGAGCAGATGGGCCACTCCTCCCTAATTCAAGGCATCCGCTCCCTCCCACCCACAGCACTCAGGCCCCAGGCACATGGGGCAAGAGCACTTTCAGCGGCTCCAGGGTGGAATACAAATGTGTGTGCACCTTGGCGGCACACACACGCCCGTGCGCACCGCACAGGAGCCGGCACGGGCGCAGGGGCCCGTCTGCCTGCGGTGCACTCGGTGCTTCAATTGCAGCATCATCAATGAGCAAAGGGAGGGGGATGAGGTGGGGAAGGTGGGCCTCATTTTAAAGCCAGCCCTCCCACGGTGCACCCCATCAGAAGGCGCTGGGGGCGGTGGCGTGGGCGGAGTCTGGACGGAGTTTCTCGTCCTCGGGGCAGGGCTCCGCAGTGGCTCTCCAGAGGACCAGGCAGGCCGGCACCTTTTCTGAGTTGATCCCCTCCGAGAGCTTCCTTCCGCGGTGAGTTTTCGGCTTCCGGCCGAGCTGCGGTTTCCCTTTGGAAGCCTGGCCGCAGTGGCCGCAGGCGCCGGGCCGCAGGCTGCTGTGGGTGCGCCGGTGCTCCAGGAGGACGGAGCCGCTGCGGAATGCCCTCCTGCAGTCTTGACACTTGTAGGGTCTCTCCTCGCTGTGCACCACCTGGTGCTTGAAGAGGTTGGATCGCCGGCTGAAGGTCTTCCCGCACTCACTGCACTCATAGGGCTTCTCACCGCTGTGCACCCGCCGGTGCTGGCTGAGGCCCGAGCGCCCCCGGAAGGCCTTCCCACACTCCTTGCACTCGAATGGCTTCTCCCCACTGTGGATGCGCTGGTGGTGAATGAGCTGGGAGATGCCCTTGAAGGCTTTCGGGCACTGGCTGCACGTGTAGGGCTTCTCGCCGCTGTGTGTGCGCTGGTGCTCGATGAGGTTGGAGCTCCTGCTGAAGGCCTTGCTGCACACGCTGCACGTGTAGGGCCGCTCGCCACTGTGGATGCGCTGGTGCTCAAGGAGCGCGAAGCTGCGCCGGAAGAGTTTCCCGCACTCGCCGCACTCGTAGGGCTTCTCACCACTGTGGATGATCTGGTGCTTGATGAGGTTGGAGCTGCGCGTGAAAGTCTTCCCGCACTCGCCGCACGCATAGGGCTTCTCACCGCTGTGGATGCGCTGGTGCTCCAGGAGCGCGAAGCTGCGCCGGAAGAGTTTCCCGCACTCGCCACACTCATAGGGCTTCTCGCCACTGTGGATGATCCGGTGCTTGATGAGATTGGAGCTCCGGCTGAAGGATTTCCCACACTGCTGACACAGGAACTGTTTCTCTGCGCCTTTGGAACCCTGCTGCCTTAGAACCAAATCCTGCCTACCTCTGCAGCTACTTCTCTGTATCTCTCTTTCCTCACCTGGGGAGCTGCCTTGGCCTTTCTCCCTGGGAGGGTCACCCCTGCTGAAACCTGTCTGTGGGCAATAAGCATGTTTCCGTCTGTGCTCAAGTGTTTCCTCTGACCGCCCGGCTACCTGGCCCTTGTTGCCACCCTGAAGGTCAGCCCCTGCGAGTTCTTCTGGACAATTTTTCTGCTTTGAAATTATCGGTTTGCTCTTCATCCTGTCACCTGTAAAGACAGAGAGCACCAACTAGTGTCACCCCCTCCCTGGGTCTCTATTTAGGTTTGTTCTTCACCCTCACCCTTACTCCAAGGCTGAGAAGAGCTGAATCAGGAGTTGAGGACGAGGGAGAAGAAGCAAGATAACCGTCAGCAGACAGGAGGGCAAGAGGGGAGGAGACGGCAACAAGCTAGAAATATCAGAGCTGGTGTGAGACAGGGGACTCCATGACAGATTTCAATCTGCCACGAAAGAGAAGGTCCCACCCAAAGTGGCCATGCCACCCTCCATCAGCCGCTGCTCTTTGCCAATGGCTTAGGCAAGCCGACAAAGTGCCCCTCACTCACCTGCCTGCATCCCTGTGGTGGTCCCCATCCTGTGGACGTCTGCTACCCAGGGCCCCTCTCCTCGCTCTAGCCGGGAGACCAGGTGAGGCTTGGAGGATGAAAACCCTGTCCATGAAAAGGAAGCAGGTTAGTCACTCCTGGACTCAGTCCAGCATTAGTATCTTCAGGAACAGAGAATGAAGAACTTTCTAGAAAGTGCCACTGGGAAGGTCCAGAGAAACGGCAGAGTCCCTCTAAGGAAGCAAGGTGCTCTGAGTGTACAGGGGCCAGGCATGCACGGTGAATCTTAAGTAGGTGGTGATTCAGCCCAAGAGGATAATGATGTTATTATTTGGCCTGCAGGACGGGCTGGCTTGTGGGAAATGGGGGATCAGTGTGGAGACCCTGAAGGACAAACAGAGGGTTGGAGCAAGGCCCCAGGGAGTATCAAGAAGCAGACAGAGCTGAAGGGCTGCCTGTGCCCCGAAAGCCAAAGCCCCGTTTCACCATCAGACAGAGCAGATGTCTCTGTTCCTTATGCCAGACTCCACTGAGGAATCCACAACTTCCCTGGGGAACCCCAGATCTGCCTGATAAGGGTCAAAAACAACCAAGGGGAAGAAGCTAGTCTCCCTCTGTGGGGTTAGATGACTGAGGTGGAATCTGTAGAGTCTAAAAGAAGAAACAGAACAAAAGGATCCCCTGCAACCCCAAAGGCAGGGGCGCAGTGGGGGAGCATGCCCCAGCTCTTTCCCGATTTCTCCAAGTCCTGGGCCTCTATGTCCTGGGCTCTCTGTGGCTTGAGGCAAGGAACAGATGCTTGTAAACCCTAGAACATGAAACGAATGTAAAGGCAACCTTGGTAAAAATGAAATAAGTATACATTAATGTATATAAATATTCAAGGCTAATTTGCATCTATCTTTTGGGTAGAAGAGATTTAGTTAACTCGTGATTTTGTATCAAAATAAGTTTGACGGGGGCCCACGCATTTACCTAAAACACCTACAAGCCCAAACCATTTAGCTAAACACTGCGCTATTGAGGTAAAAGTTGGGCGTCAATGGATTACTGACCTGATGGGGAAATGCATGTATTCTTGGACTCACAGTAACCAACAAGCAAAGAAGCTCAGAAATAAACAGTTCAGACACAGGGTGGGAGCCTGGCTGTGTGTGAGGTCCTTACCCAGTGACACCAAGTGGTGGTAGTTCTCCAGCATCACTCGCTTGTAGAGCGTCCTTTGTCTGAGATCCAGAAGCTTCCATTCTGTCTTGGTGAAGTACACAGACACGTCCTCAAAAGATACTGGCACCTAAAACAACCCATTGCTGTGACTTCAGGGGAATTCATCTCCGTGGGCCCCAGGATGAGCTGGCAGCAACTAAACATGGGGTGGGGGTGGGGCCCTGGAGAGCTCGGCAACAGCTGTGAGGATGGGACAGGAGGAAGCGGCGGAGAGAGGCTGCTGGGGGAGATGCCGCCCACAGTCAGGGAGCTCCACTCACCTTGCGTCTGGCCATCAGGAGCATGGCTGCCATTGCAGGGGCGCAGAGACGCTAATGTGCAGAGAGCCAGGTGTGAGCTGAGCCCATGAGCTGAGTGTGACCTCGTCCAGATAGGGTCCCAATCAGAGCTGCTGGGGGATAGGACTTCAGCATATCTTTTGGGGGGGGGACACAATTCAACCCATAACACTTTCTCAAACTGAGCTTCTGTCCCCTCTCTTCACCAGACAAGGATTCCGTCTCCTTGTGCTGGGCCTGCCTAGCCAGGCTTTCAAGGGAGTGTGTTTCTTCTTTCCTTTTTCTCATTTCCTTCCTCTCTCAGCCCTCCTCCCACGTGGCTAGCGCCCCAATCCTGACTTTCTAGCCATCCCTGGAAGCCCCACTGCCACCCCCTTGCCCCCTGAGGTCGGGGTTCTTAAAGAAAAACTCCAGGGGGAGGGTGATGGTGGTGGGATGAATTGGGAGTTTGGGATTGAGATATATACACTACTATGTATAAAATAGAGAACTAATAAGAACCTGCTGTATAAAAAAATTAAATTAAATTAAATTAAAAAAAACAACAAGAAAAACTCCAAACATGCATACCTCCTTCACCTGCAAACAGACTTGCTCTCAAGGAAAGAGAAAGACCAAGCTAGTGGGATGCAAGAGGGAGGGCCCCCCATCGCTGGGGGAGGGGTAGCGTTCAGGCCGAGAGCTGCGGGCTGGGGGTGAATAAAGAGAGTAGCTGGCCAATGGCATGGCGCATACCCGGCCCTGAGATGGGCCCTAGCTGGGCGGTCATGGTGCTGAAAATTGGAGCCGGGTGGGGGGTGGGAGGGGCAGAAGGTGAGGCTTCCCGGGGCTCACGCTAAGGCAGGAAGAGCGTATCACCAACCAAGTGGACAGAACCAGATTTCTCCACATCAGCCCTCAATGCCAGAAGACAGTGGGGCAAAAGAAAGTTTGCTCCAAGGATATGTCCACCCAACTGGCGGCCACAACATGGGAGTCGCGGGCGGAGGAGCGGAGGAGACAGGCAGTGGCGGGGGGAGGGAGGGAGTGGGCGTCGCAGCCTGCTTTTGCCCCAGGAGAGAGGGCAAAGGGATGGGGTCCTCGAGGCAAGTTAAATAGCCCCAAATTCCCTTATCACCTGTGATGAGCCGTCAGCTAACACTGGCCCAGAATAAATAAATGAATGCGTGTCTGATGGAGAAGTTTATACTAATCAGAGAGAAAGAATCTCTTAAGGTCGAATGGACGCGAAAACCATTAGGTGAAGCCTGAGGGGGAAGGGTCTGCCATAAGATGTCTTCCCCGTTTACTGCTGGTCACAAGAGAGGAAGCGAACCTAATGGTGGGACAGAAGTAGGATGTCCCCTTGGTGGGGATGCCCAGGGGGGCTCTTGCCAAAGCTTGACCTGATTCTAATGCAGCCTTGGGACCCAGCATCCAGTTTACAGAGGACCCTGGGGACAGAGGGACCAGTTAAAGGCACCACAAGGGGGGCGCCCGATCCAGAAGGTGGGCTGTTCCCTGGTCTCCTCTGCAAATCAGTGTCACGGGGGAAAGAGGAGGCTGGGTAGGGAGATTGTTCTGGACGAAAAGAGATTTAAGGGGCCAACAGCCAAGTGCAATGGGAGTCTTTGATAAGATGCTGACGTGAACAAAAGAGGAGTCAAAGGCGTTGCGGAGAGTGGAGGGTGAGAGTGGGGCCACTGCTGCCCATGTGTTGGATGGATAGTGGCACCAGGTCATGGAAGAAAATGTCCTTTTCAAGAGACGCATCACACCATTTGGGGAGAAAAGGGCATGTGAAGTGACTTTAAAGTGCTTCAACAAATACAAAAGACAGAAGGAAAGAGAGGGAGGGAGGGAGGAAGAGAGAGAGCGAGAGAGAGAGAGCGAGAGAGCGAGAGGGAGAGAGAGAGAGAGGGAGGGAGGGAGCGCGAGGTGGGGGGAGCCAAGCAAATAAGGCAAGCTGGAGCTAGAGGCCACTGCTAACCCTGGGAGGTGGGTACCAGGCTTGGTTAGACTATTCTCTCTACCTGTCTGTTTGCTTGACAGTGTTCAGAATTAAAAGGGAAAATAGTGTAGTGGTCCCTCAGTAAGTAAACAGAGTTATTGCCTGACCCAGCAATTCCACTCCTGGGTATATGCTCAAAAGAATCGGAAACAGTGTTTGCACAAAAATGTCCACCCATGTGAATTACCTGCAGCACAATTCACAATCGCCCAAAGGTGGAAGCAACCCAAACGTCCATCAACAGAAGAGTAGATAGCAAACCATGGTCTAGACACACGACGGAATACTATTTGGCCACAAAGAGGGATGAAATGCTGATCCACGCTACCATGTGGCTGAACCTAGTGTCACGATGCTAAGTGAAAAAAGCCAGACACAGGCACAAAAGGCCACATACTGCATGATTCTATTTATATGATGTAATATAATATTTCACAAGAGCTTTCTTGACCTAGTTTTGAAGTTATGACTAGAAACTCTTTCTCCTTGGCCTTCGCAAGCAATTTGCTAAGCTTGCGAAGTTTCCCACCCCACCTACCTCCCATATCAAAGCCCCTCTCTCTGGGGCCACTAAACCCAGGCCCCAACCCCTCCTTATCAGGGTCTCACACTCCGTGGCCAGGTACCAGACAACTAGGGACAGCTCCTACGCACCGGAGCCTGTGAAACCATTCAAACTGGCCACTGCCCAGGGACCCCAAGGACACTAGCTATCCCTACCCAGGTGCGCCACCCCTCGTGGCAGCCATCCCTCCTTCTGCCTGTCATCTCTCCAGAGTGTCACTGTCCTGTGGCTCGCTATAAAAAAAACCTTTAAATCTTATAAAACATATGACATGTCCAGAGAGTCCTAGGTAAATCCAGAGAGTCAGAGAGCAGATCTGGGTGCCAGGGGCTGGGATTGGGTGGGGGGTGGTATTGACTGCTTCGTGAGGACAGGGTCTCTTTTTGGGGTGATAAAAATATTTTGGAGGTCGACGGTGGTGATGGCTGCACAAAGTTGCAAATATACTTAGTGTCGCTGTCAAGTGGTCATCCTTTTGTCCACAGGCCAGACATGTTTCATTGGGACACACCATCAGTCACAGGGGGACCTGCACCAGCTAAAGGTGTGGGGAGGGAAGAATACTGATAATAGCAAGGGTTTTCAGACTAGCATCAAATTGTTTTGAGACACATCACAAGCTTGTTTTTTCTCTATCACGACTGTACTGCCAGGTCACCATCCATTTTGAAAAATACAGAAAAGCTGAAAAGAAGCGGCGTTATTCTGTAATCCTCCATCCCAAGACACGCTGCAGTGCAAGCCCCCAAGAGAGAAGAAACGAGCTGTGCCTGCCGAGAGAAACGCCACGGACAGGGTTCGCCTGTAGACGGAGACCAGCGCTCAAGGTCAGCACCACGAGGCGCGTCGGAGGCACCAGCAGTGTCTATCCTTGAGACCTAATGCCCCAAAGGCAGCATAATTTCAAATCCTGGAAAGAGACACGACAAGCCCTGTCCTCACAGACCCTAATGCCCCATCACCCCCGGGTGGTAACGGGGAGACACTCCCAAGCAGGAATGGAAGGAAGGACATGGAAGGAGCTTGCGGAACTGGAGAGTGGCTTCTCCTGAGACCCTTTGACGTCGGTGGGCCTCCAGAGCGGAGGAGACGCTGCAGGATGATTCTAGACCCCGACGCTCAGATCTCCCTGAAGTAGGACACCGGGCACGCAGGTGAGGGTCCCTCAGATAGCAGCACTTGGGGCAAGAAGCTGGGAAGGCCCGGGGAGCCAGGGTAACTGGGTGCCCCTCCCACACCGGTCCGCCCCACGGAGGGGAGCAGACCCCCAGGCCGCTTGCTGAGCCCAGCCGAAGCAAAGCAAAGCCGAGTATACGCGGAGCAGGCGGCGGGACGGGTAGAGCCTGAAACGACGTGGCCCCCAGAGGGAGAAGAAGCCAGTGGGCTTCAGCGTTGATGTCTTTGGAAGACCACAAGATGGGGCTATTTCCCCAGAAAAAGAAAACAGAAAACAAACAAACAAACAAACAACAACAGGAAAGGCATTCATCAACCCCACTTAGGCCGGATCAGGAATTGGGGCTTTCTCGTCCGCGAGGAGGGATAAGCAGGGCCACTAGGGTTGGGCTTCTTCCTTCCTGCTGCAACTTCCTCTGGTGTTTGGTAACTCAAGACCCCAACTGCCTCCTCTCGGCCCCACGCAGCATTCCCTGAGACCTGTGTCACCTGCCACCCACCTGGTGGAAAGGCCGGAGGCCCCAGGCCGTGGGGGGCCCAGCCTCAGCCCGGAGCAGAGATCCAGCCTGGGTGCTGCCCCAGGTCAGCCCAGGGCCACCCCTGCTGCCCGGCCAAGCAAAGCCCTCTGAGGACCAACTCTGCAACCCGTGTCTCCAGGCCCTGCCCTTCCCGGGGCAGAGGCTGACCCGGACAGAAAGAGGCCACCTGTTGCCAGCCCTTCCTGGGGTGCCCATCTCCTGACCTTGCCCTCTTCTCTCCCTGCCCCGGCCACGCACCAGGCCACTCCTGCCTTTGCACGGGCTGTCCCCTCTGCCCAGAATGCTCTCTCACCTCCTTCAAGTTTTTCGGAAATGTTGCCTTCTAACCACACTACTTAAACTCGCAGCCCCACCGCTCACCTCCCTTCCCTTGCTCCATTTTTCCCCCGCGGCACTTATCACTGGTTAACGTACTCTGTAGTTCTTAATTTGAAACGTTTACTCTTTATTGCCTGTGTCCTGCCACTAAAATTGGACCCCCGAGCAGGGCTTTGCGGTTTTGTGCCCCGAGGATATATCTGCAGTGCCCGCAGCCCGGCCCGCAGGCGTGCTTCGCAGCTGTCTGTTGGACGGGAGGGCCGCCACAGCTGGCCCTGCATGGCAGCCCCGCACACTTTCCCGCTCGGCCAGCTCAGCTCTTGCCCTTGCGGTCCTTCCGTCCGGCCCCTGGCTTCCTCTTCTTGTACCTTCCCCTGGCGTGCTCGTCCCCGCCGACCCTCCACACCACCGAGGGGCACAAACCCCCAACCCTGAGAGCCGCAGGCGCACGTCCGGGCACCCTCAGGGCCCATGCCTGCGGACGGTTCGCCAGGTGCCCCCGGGCAGGAGTGCCGCGACCTCACGCAGAGGCGCAAAATCCAAACTTACCAGGCAGCTTGGCGTCGGGATGCTCTCCTGCCAGCCCCAGAATCAGCGGCGAAACGCAGTCAGAGGAGAGAAACTGGGAAACACGGGCTGCCCTTCCCCGGCGGGCGAAGGGGGCGGCCCCGAGGGTCGGCCGGCAGCTCTCCGCGCTCGCGCTCGCCACCTCCTAGGGTGTCCCTCGGCCACCTGCCGAGAGCGGGCTCGCGGGCCTCTGGGCTGTCCTTCCCTCCTCCCCCTGCCCCAGCCTCCGGGCAGGCCCGAGGCCAAGGCCGCCGCCTCCGAGAAGCCCTCCGGGGCAGCGCCCCCGGGAGGCGGCGGAGCTCCTGGCTGGGTCTCGACCTCGCAGCTGGGCGCCGCTCGGGAGGCGCGTTCTGAGCGGCCGTCCGTCAGTCCAGCGCGGACGAGCGGGGCCGAGGCACGGGCGGGGCCGGGGCGGCGGCGGCGTGGGAACGGGGCGCGGGGGTGGGGTGGGGTGGGGGCACGGAGCATGCGCGGCGCGGCGGGAGGAAGGGACAGCCCGTGCCCGCCCCGGCGCGCCCCATGGGGGTTCTGGCCTGGCTCGCTGCGTACCCCGGGGCACTTCCGCTTTCAGTCTGGGCTGCTTCGAGGGCTCAGGGTCACAGTGGTCCGTCCACCCACCGCACTCCCCCAAGGGGACAGGGGAGGGGCAGTGTTGGCTGCGCACCTCCCATGGCTCAAACTCTGGGGCTTTACTTTACGTCCATCTATCCGTCCGTCCATCCATCTGGGACCCACGGGATCCCTGCGGGGTAGTCAGCACCAAGTGACCCAGCCATGGCACCCCAATAAGGGACCAGCCCACTTGAGTCAGGAGGGCAAAGATAAGAAAGTGAGGGCAGTGAGAGGGGATTCGGGGAAGAGCGGTGTGCAGACAGAAGGAGAAGGAGTAGTGAAGAGCTACTGGGTGCACTGGTCTTTCCCTTGGTCCCCCCATGTGACTGTCAAACGGGGCCACAGGTTAGGCATTGGGGTCTGCACTTTCCCACAGGATTGGGGTTGAAATCCAGGGCTGACTGTGCACATGCCTGCCGTTGATAGTGATGAGTTCCTCCCAAAGTTAGGAATGGGAAAAAGACTGTGGACGAAAAGCAACAAGGAAAAACAGCCGGAGGGCATGTTCTGTCCGTCCCCGCCCCGGCTGTTGGGAATTGAGCACAAGGTGGGTACCTTTCCTTACACAACCAGAGCTCAGGCATCTTCTTCTCTTCCAATGGGCCCTGGCCAGGAGAATGCAGGCCTGCAGTGAGAAGCCCTCCCCGTGCTGGTGCTCCCAGGACAGCAGCGGCCCACCCCTGGCTTAGGGGAGAAGCTGGGATCCCCACTCAGGGTGCTTCTGGCCTCAGGGAGCAGGGTTCTCAGGGGGCCAAACGCAGCACAGCTTCAGGGGCCCTCCCCTGGAGCAGAGTCAGGGAGGTCCCCTGTGGCCCTTGGTTGTGGGCTCTGATGCCCAATCTTGTCCTCTCGCCAGGAGTCTGGCTAGACAGGCCTGGTCCTGGGCTCTAGAGGTGTAATGGGGTGAATGACAGCCCTTCAGAAGATACGTGCACGCCCTAGCTCCCAGAACCTGTGAATGTGAGTTTTCCAGGAAAAAACTCTTTGTAGATGTGATGAAATTCAGAATCTCAACATGAGATCATTCTGGATGATCCAGGTGAGCCTTAAATGCAATGACAAGTGTTCTTATAAGAGACAGAAGAGGAGAGACACAGACAGAGGAGAAGCCACTTGAAGACAAACGCAGAGACTGGAGGGGTGTGGCCACAAGCCCAGGGTAAGGCAGCTCCTGTGGCTTTGGGCAATTATTAGAGAGCCTTGGCATCCAACCTTCACGGAAGGAGGGAGTGAGGGTCTGAGGCTGGGAGGGGGGCTCTGGGAGCTTTCCATGATATCCTATTTCTGTCCCTAGCCCAAACCTCTCCTCCGAGCCCTTGCCCCTTATATCCAGCTGCCTTCTTGTCATCTCCACTTTGATGCTTCCAACTCAGATGTCCAAAATAGAACTCATGATTTTCTACACAGGCTGGTGCTCTTCCCGAGTCCTCAGCCACAGTGACTGGAACCCCCATACACCCATGTCACAGGCCAGAAATCAGAGACATGTCCCTCACTCACCTTCCACATCTGATCATCCACAGTGTTTGGTTAGTTCTCCACATGCTTTAGGTTTGTTATATCTGCCCTATCGGCTCAACTCTATGACACTGCCAGTACTATTGTTCAGGCCACCATCATCTCTCCCAGGACAACCCCAACTGCCCCTTGATAGACTTTCTGCATCCGCTCTGTGCCCCGCCCCCCCATAATTCTTCCACAAGGAAGCAAGAGAAAACGCCTGAAAATATGTGCTCATGTTACACACACACACACACACACACACACACACACACACACACACGAGTGCACTTGCATCTCTGACTTCAAACTTTTCAGTGGGTTCCTAACTCTTAGGTAAAGACCAACCCCTTCTTGAGGCTCATGAGGACTACACGGCCTGTTCTCTAGCTTCAGTACATGGTGTTCTCTCTCTGTGTGTGTCTTTCTCTCTCGCTCTCCCTCCCTCCCTCTCTCCCTCTCTGCTCCAGCCACACTGGTCTTCTTTCAGTTTGATACTCACCGTGTTCCTTTCAGCCCCAGGACTGAAAATTTACACTTGCATTTCACTCAGCTGATGTGGAGCACACCTCCCACAAGAGGAGCAGAAGATGCCAGGTGTGCAGTCTCCCAGCTTCCCTCGCAGCCAGGGCGTGGGCACAGGACTGGGACCCATCAATCAGATGCGCCTGCTGCCAACTGAGTCGGGCCAGGGCTGGGAAGAGCAGGGACCACATAGATCCCACTCGGGTGGTGGCGGGGGCAATCAGACCTGTTTCTCAAGAAGCAGTGGCAGCCATGGTGGTCATGGCAGCACCCAAGTCCCACAGGGGTGGTGCAAACCACAGTGTCTGTGCTCGGTGGTGGGAGGGAGGGAGCCAAAGGGGTGCTTTCACCAACCCAGCAGCGTGGCATGATTCGGAGCCTTGTTCCTCTCTGCAAAGCCTCCAGGCCTGGCTCTCCAGCCCTCCCCGAATGTTGATGGGACACCTGCCATCCTTCAGCTAATTCCCTTTGTGCTTCCATTGGCCAGTCTGCTTCTCTTGTGTGCTACTAAGAACCATGATGGATAGGTTTCTGCAGACGTCATCTGATCTCCCACTGCATTATGTGCTCCCTACCCCAGGCTTAGGGACAGCACTTGCTCTTGGAACTTGACAGCTCTTTACAAGGTCCTTTATTGGCTCCTCTTACTCCATCCTTCTTTTCATGTTAGTGTTTGTTAATAGTTATGAATATTTATAGGCTTCATGTTACTTGTTGGAAGATAGATCAATAGAGATGATCCATTCTGATAAACTGAGAGGAAAAAAGACGTTTTTTCAAACGAAACGTTTCAGACGTTTTCAAAACGAAAACAAAGCAAAACAAAAAAACCTCAGTGAGCTGTGGGAAAATATATAAAGGTCTAACACATGTGTTTTGGGGATCCCAGAAAAGAAGAGAGAGAACAGGGAAGAAAAACTACTTGAAGAAATAATGCCTGACATCTCCAAAATTTGGAGGTAGACATAATTTACAAATTCTAGAAGTTCCGTGAACCCCAAGTAGGATAAGTACAAAGAAAAACCACATGTAGACGCATCATCGTCAAACTACTGAAAACAAAGGTTAAAGAGAAAGTCTCGAAAGCAGTCTGAATTAGACGAAGCACTGTATATGGGAGAACATTAACAAGAAAATCCACTGAGTTCTCATCGGAAACGATGGAAACCAGGAGACAGTGGAACAACATTTTAAAATGCTGAACAACAACAAAAAATAACTTTCGACTCAGAACTCTATCTATATTCAGGGAAAATATCCTTCAGGAATGGAGGCAAAATAAGGACATTTTGAGATAGATGAAAACTAAGAGAATTAATCAACAGATCTGCACTAAAAGAAGTGCTAAAGGAGGTCTTTCCACCTGAAGAAACGTGATAGTAGAGGGAAACCTTGATCTTTGGGTAGAGACGAAGAACACCAGAAATGCTAAATACGTGGGTAAACATTTAAACATTAAAGAATACTTATTTGCTCTTAATTTATTTATTATACATATGACTATTTAAAGTAAAAGTTATAATAGTATATTGTAGGTTTTATAATCTGTGTAGACATAATACACATGGCAACTACAGCATAAAAGATGGGGCAGAGGGGGAAGGAATCTATGTGGTAGAAAGGTTCTTACATTTATGTGAAGTGGTACAATGTTAGCCACAACCAGACAGTAAAAAGTTAGGGATATACAGTAAGTCCCCTACATACAAACCTTCAAGTTGCAAACTTTCAAAGATGCGAATGTGCATTCGTATGTCCAATCACGTAAGTTAGTTCACGTGTCTGGCATACATTGTCACATGCATGCATCCTCTACAAGTGATTGTGCTTTTGTGTACTTTACTGAGCAGTACTATATAGAGTAAAGTAGTACAGTATCTTTATTTCAAGTCCAGGCTGTCCGGAAGCAAGTGTAAAAGCAGTGGTGATGTAGCTGGTACTGCTAAGAAGAGCCAAGCGATAATGATGGAAACAAAAGTGAAAATACTTGAGAGAGTGGAGCCAGGCGAAAAGATTGTAGACATTGCTTGTTCTTATAACCTGAATCGTTCAACCATTGGCACGATTCTAAAGAACAAGGACAAGATCATGGAACATGTGAAGTCTTCTGTGCCGATGACGTCGACAATAATATCGAAGAAGTGTGGAAAAGGGATGGAGGAGATGGAGAAACTCCTCAGTGTGCGGATGCAGGATCAACATCAGCGCTGAGTCCTGCTCAGCTTAATGCTGATTCAAGAGAAAGCTAAAAGCCTTTATGAAGACTTGAAGAAGAAACATGGCAAAGAATCAGAGGGCACATATTTTAATGCCAGCCATGGCTGGTTTCATTGGTTCAAGGCTAGAGCCAACCTTCACAATGTAAAAATAAGTGGCAAGGCAGCGATTGCAGATACAGTAGCTGCCTGGGAATTTCCTGAAACGCTTTGAGAAATTATTGATGAAGGCCACATTTACCCAAGCAGGTGTTTAATGTGGATGAGACAGGACTGTACTGTAAGAGGATGCCAGACCAAAGTTACATCAGTAAGGAGGAAAAGTTGATGCCAGTGCATTGAGAGTATCATTGGCTCTGGGTGGAGATGGACCCAGAAGACTCTGGAAAGTAGACTATGCAGCATGCCCATCTCCAGGGATGGGGACCGTGGCAGGGTCAGAGGTAGGGACAAAAAAAAGGCAGGGAAAGAGAAAGTGAACTGGTGGAAGAAGAAAAGATAGGGTAATGCTTTTGCATATGTAACACTCGAAATACTTTGGTGTTTGTACTGGTTCAACCATTCATGGCCTAGTGCCCGAGTCGTTTCCCGGTCTGCTCCAGCATCAAGTGGTTACAGTTATGGATTGCAAATTTATTGACATTTGACATCTACACCAGCCTTCCTTTGATCAACAGAACTCTCTGCTGCCAAACTGAATAATCACAGAAGATTTCAGCAGTCACAGGGATGCCAAAAAGGTCATTAAATCACCTTGAAAAAAAAAGTTGATGCCAGGGTATAAAGCAGCAAAGGATAGGCTAACTCTGTTGTTTGGTGGCAATGCTTCCAGTGATATGAAGCTGAAGCCTCTCTTAGTTTATCATTCAGAGAACCCAAGAGCCCTTAAAAACATAGCCAAGGGCTCTCTTCCTGTTGTGTGCAAGAGTAACCCCAAAGCCTGGGTGACACAGACCATTTTACAGGACTGGTTTTTCCACCACTTTATCCCGGAGGTAGAGAAGCATTGCTTGGAGAAGGACGTCCCTCACATTCAACATTCTTTTGCTGCTCAACAATGCTCTGGGCCACCCCCCCATTCATCGACAAGTTTCATCCCAACATCAAAGTAGTGCATCTGTCACCGAATACTACGTTGCTCATCTAACCTATGGACCAGGGAGTTATAGCGACTTTCAAGAAATATTATTTACCTCACACTTTTCGTCAGGCAGTAAAGGCGAGTGACCAATCAGGAACAATCGTGGCAATTTTGGAAAGACTATAACATCTACAAGGCCATAAAAGACATTGACTTTGCTTGGCGTGAGGTTACGGCTGTCACCATGAATGAGGTTTGGAAGAACCTTTGCCCACAGTTTGTTCATGATTTTCGTGGATTTGAGAAGGTGGATGAGGAGTCCAAAGAGGTCTTCAGCAACTTAGTGACCCTCAGCGAGAAGCTGGAGCTAGATCTGCAAGAGGACGACTTCACTGAACTCCTTGGTGTGCAACATGAGGAGCTTACTGATGGAATTGGAGGCCCAGAGAAAGGATGAAGAGGGACAGGAGGAAGAAGATGTAACGGAAGGACCAAAGAGATTCATGACGCCGGAAATGGCAAGGGGATTTTCTTTATTTGAGGAGGCACTGTTAGTTTATGAGGCACAGGACCCGAACGTAGAACGGTACCCGAAGGTTGCAGCAGCCGTTCAGAATGCAATCCAGTGCTACCTTGTTATCTATGACGAGAAAAAGAGAGCTACTACCCAGACATCACTGGATCATTTTTTAAGTGGGTAGGTAGAATTGAATCCAGCAAGGAGCCAGAGCCTGTGCCATCCACGTCAGGCATGAGTGACATTGCAGCTTGCACTCTGTCACCTATTGCTGAGGATCCTTCAGCTCTACCATCTCCCACCTCCTCTCCCTCCTCCAGTGAGTAACACTTCCTGCCTGTTCGCTTGATGCCAGCTGTTGTACTGCACTACTGTACTATTCAAGGCACAAGGCACTGTACTGTAAGATTAAAAATGTTTACTTTATTTTTTGTGTTTGTATTTTTATGTATCATTTGTGTGAAAAGTATTATAAACCATTACAGTGCAGTACTATATAGCCGATTGGGTTTGTTGGGTGCCTAGGCTAACTTTGCAGGACTTACGGACAAATTGGACTTATGAACGTGCTGTCGGAATGGAACTCATTCATATGTGTGGGACTTACTATATATTATAATGTTTAGAACAGCAAAAAGTGATAATTGCCTAAAAAGGCAGTAGATTAGTTAAAATGTAGTTGAAAAAATTGATTATCTCAGGCACGAAAAAGAGAATATAGGAGCAAAAATAGATGGACAGGGCTTCCCTGGTGGCACAGTGGTTGAGAATCTGCCTGCTAATGCAGGGGACACGGGTTCGAGCCCTGGTCTGGGAAGATCCCACATGCCGTGGAGCAACTAGGCCCGTGACCCACAACTACTAAGCCTGCGCGACTGGAGCCTGTGCTCTGCAAAAGAGAGGCCACGATAGTGAGAGGCCCACGTACCGTGATGAAGAGTGGCCCCGCTTGCTGCAACTAGAGAAAGCTCTAGCACAGAAATGAAGACCCAACATAGCAATCAATCAATCAATAAAAAAAAAAATAGATGGACAGACAGTGCTATGGACTGAATATTTGTAAACATTTCCCCCTCATTCACCTGTTAAATTCTAACCCCCAAAGGGATGGGATTTGGAGGTGGGGCCTTGGGAAGTGATTAGCCCATGAGGGGGGAGCCCTCATGAATGAGATTAGTTCCCTTATAAAAGAGACCCCAGACAGCTGCCTCATCCTCTTCTGCCATGTGAGAAGATGGCTAGTTGATACAACTAGACAAGAAATCAGTCCATATAAAGAAGAGCTTTATTACTATTACTTTATTATTCAGCCGTACAAAGGAACGAAATTGGGTCATTTGTAGAGACGTGGATGGATCTAGAGACTGTCATACAGAGTGAAGGAAGTCAGAGAGAGAAAAACAAATATCGTATATTAATGCATATATGTGGAACCTAGAAAAATGGTACAGATGAACTGGTTTGCAGGACAGAAGTAGAGACACAGATGTAGAGCACAAACGTGTGGACACCAACGTGGGAAAGTGGTGGGGGCGGGGGGTTGGTGCTGTGATGAATTGGGGGATTGGGATTGACTTATATACTCTAATATGTATAAAATGGATAACTAATAAGAGCCTGCTGTATAAAAAAATAAATAAAATAAAATTCAAAAATTAAAAAAAAAGAGAAAGAAAAAAGAATAGCTTTATGACATTAACAATCACAGCAGAAACCCACCTGTAAAGACAGATTGACCTATGTGCCACCATGGGCTCTGCATCTCCAAGTTTGCTCCTCCCACTCCGCAGCCTTGCAGGGAGGCCTTCCTATTGGTGGAAGGCCAATGGGCGTGTCTTTTGCTTCCGGAGGCGCCAAGCCTTGGGACCTCACGCCCTCAGTGCGCGTGGCTACTGCTGCTTCCGTAGCAAAGCGCCTCCTCACGTGCTCTTCTGATCCAATCACTTTCTGTGTAAGGAGACGTCTAGATCTTTCTCCCTCATCTTCCTCGGGCTTCCGGGAGCACCCGGAAACCCACGTGGCGTTCGCACAGAGTGCCTGGGACAGTCGGCTGCACAGTTCCTGGCTGCAGTGCTGAGACGAGCTCTTCAGCCCCTTCTGAGCGGGACTCCGGCGTCATCCACAGAGTCACAGAAAGTCAGGAGACAGGCGGGGGCTTTGCCGGGGGCTGGACTCCGCAGGTACCGGGGGCGCTG
The DNA here is from genome assembly GCF_009873245.2 of Balaenoptera musculus. Classification (NCBI taxonomy): domain Eukaryota; kingdom Metazoa; phylum Chordata; class Mammalia; order Artiodactyla; family Balaenopteridae; genus Balaenoptera; species Balaenoptera musculus. The sequence continues at coordinate 126,825,988 of NC_045806.1, read as the reverse complement.
GGAAGGAGTGGGGGTGGGGGGAGGGGTACGGGCTGCTCGATGGGGAGTGGGGGAGGGGCGGCGGAGGGCAGCGGGCTGAAGGGGGGCTGGGGGAAGGGTCCCTCAGTGTGCGGGTCTGAGGGGAGGACCGTTAGCTGCCGGGGTGGCTGGTGGGGTCGTTCTGGAGTCGGGGTGCAGAGGGTGGGGTAATGGCTAAGCGTGGGGGGGGCCCGGAGCGGAGGGCTTCCTGCTGGGCGGGTGGGGCCGGCTTTGGGGGCCAGAGGAGAGGACGACTGGCTGTGGGGGTGGGGAGGACGCGACGGGCGGGCCACTCCCCCTCCCCGGGCCGAGACACGAGGCGAGGGCTAACGGCTGCTGCGTGTGGCGGGAGGAAGGCGGAGCTACTCCTGGCGCAGGCGCGGATCGGTGGGGAGGACTCTCGGGCCCCCTCCCCGGGCCGAGACACGAGGCGAGGGCTAACAGCTGCTGCGTGTGGCGGGAGGAAGGCGGAGCTACTCCTGGCTGAGGCGCAGGTCGGTGGGGAGGACTCCTGGGCGCGGGTGCGGTAGGCGTTGGGGGAGCTCCCGCCGGGGCGGGGGGTGGGGTGGGGGGGAGGACGCTCGTGGCAGGAAGGGGGCACCGGCTCCCGGGTGGGCGGGGGGGCAAGAGGGGGGGGCTCTGCGTCTGGGGTGCGAGAGGCGAGAGCCCCTGGCTCTGGGGGTGCTCGGGGGAGGACTCCCCGGTGTGGGGATGTGAGAGAGGCAGTCTGATCTCTACGCATGGGGGGCGCCCAGCTTGCAGGTCCCAGAGCGGATCGCCAGCAGGTGGTGGGTGGGGGAGGGTGTATGGGGGGATGTAGTGGGGGAGGGGGCGGGGAGGTGCTGCCTGGGCACGAGGGGCGTAAGTGATGCTGAGAGGGGAGGCGCTGGGGCTGCTGTGATCAGCTGGAGGCTGTTGGCCATGGCAGATGAATTTGTGGGGGTCCAGGGAGGGGTCCTGCCCTGCTGCATGAGGCATCAAGAAGCTCCGCTGGCTGCCGGGGTGGGGCTAATGGCTAAGCGTGGGGGGGTCCAGAGCGGAGGGCTTCCTGCTGGGCGGGTGGGGCCAGCTTTGGGGGCCAGAGGAGAGGACGACTGGCTGTGGGGGTGGGGAGGATGCGACGGGCAGGCCACTCCCCCTCCCCGGGCCGAGACACGAGGCGAGGGCTAACGGCTGCTGCGTGTGGCGGGAGGAAGGCGGAGCTACTCCTGGCGCAGGCGCAGGTCGATGGGGAGGACTCTCGGGCCCCCTCCCCGGGCCGAGACACGAGGCGAGGGCTAACGGCTGCTGCGTGTGGCGGGAAGAAGGCGGAGCTACTCCTGGCGCAGGCGCGGGTCGATGGGGAGGACTCTCGGGCGCCCTCCCCGGGCCGAGACACGAGGCGAGGGCTAACGGCTGCTGCGTGTGGCGGGAGGAAGGCGGAGCTACTCCTGGCTGAGGCGCGGATCGGTGGGGAGGACTCCCGGGCGCGGGTGCGGTAGGCGTTGGGGGAGCTCCCGCCGGGGCGGGGGGTGGGGTGGGGGGAGGACGCTCGTGGCAGGAAGGGGGCTCCGGCTCCCGGGTGGGCGGGGGGCAAGAGGGGGGGGCTCTGCGTCTGGGGTGCGAGAGGCGAGAGCCCCTGGCTCTGGGGGTGCTCGGGGGAGGACTCCCCGGTGTGGGGATGTGAGAGAGGCAGTCTGATCTCTAAGCATGGGGGGCGCCCGGCTTCCAGGTCCCAGAGCCGAGTGCCACCAGCTGGTGGGTGGGGGAGGGTGTATGGGGGGATGTGGTCGGGGGGGGGGCGTAGGGGCAGAGCTGCCTGGCCACGAGGGGCGTAAGTGATGCTGAGAGGGCAGGCGCTGGGGCTGCTGTGATCTGGTGGAGGCTGTTGGCCATGGCAGATGGATTTGTGGGGGTCCAGGGAGGGGCTCTGGCCCACTGCATGAGGCATCGAGAAGCTCCAGGTCGCCTTTGTCCGGGTGGCACAGGAATTGCAGAGGTGGGTGGGTGGGGCGAGGCCCTGGCCTCCACACAGAGTACAGATTCTTTACGAGGGTGCTTTGCACATTCACCCGGACAGGCCATACCAGAGTTGTAAAAAAGTCTCCATAAATTGAACAGTATTGCAATTCTACATGATAAGTTTTCTCATCATGGGGAAATGTTATTTGATGGTACTAATGATAATATATCTTTAAATATTGGGAAACCCATGGATGAAAGAAAAAAATCACAGAGGGACTTAGAAAATATTTCAAAGTGAATACTCAAAAAAC
>NC_045806.1:126666401-126823515 GCF_009873245.2 Balaenoptera musculus | reverse complement strand
TATTTATTTATTTATTTATTTATTTATTTATTTATGGCTGTGTTGGGTCTTCGTTTCTGTGCGAGGGCTTTCTCTAGTTGTGGCGAGCGGGGACCACTCTTCATTGCGGTGCGCGGGCCTCTCACTATCGCGGCCTCTCTTTTGCGGAGCACAGGCTCCAGACGCGCAGGCTCAGTAGTTGTGGCTCACGGGCCCAGTTGCTCCGCGGCATGTGGGATCTTCCCAGACCAGGGCTCGAACCCGTGTCCCCTGCATTGGCAGGCAGAATCTCAACCACTGCACCACCAGGGAAGCCCTCTGTATTTGTTTTTTATTTGACAATACTTAACAGACAATAAAACACATCCATTTTAAGTGTACATATGATGAGTTTTGACAAATGTATACATTCGTATATACTCACCATCCCAATCAAGATTTAGGATGTTTCCATCCCTCCATCAAAGGGTGCATACTGTATGATTCCATTTATGTAAAACTCTTTATACAAAACTTTTTATATAAAATGCTTCAAAATACAGAGTAATCCATAGTAGCAGAAAGCAGATAGGTGGCTGCAGGATAGAAGGATTACAAAGAAGCAGGAGGAAAGTTTTGAGAGTGATGTATATATTCACTATTTTAATGGGGTGATGAGTCCACAGATACATACATGTGTCAAAACTAATTTAAAAGAGTGAACACTTTTAATGTGTGCAGTTTCTTGTGTGTTAAATAGATCTCAGTAAAGCTGTTAAAAATATGAGTGTGCAGACAATCTTCACTAGAATGGCCTGTAGCAATCCCTCACAGCCAGAGGACTTTAGGAAGAGACCCACACATTCCCAAGCAGAGAGTTAGATGCAGAAGGCACCCAGAGGAGGAGATCGCGCTGATGACGTTATGAAGAGTGCAGCAGACAGGAGTTCCTGGGCAGTTGGGGGTGGGATGGGGAGGGAACACGGGCAGCATTCATGAGCAGGGCTCCGTGTTCAGAGGATGTTCAAGAGGAAAGGGATCCTGCAGATGGCATTAGATTACGGGCGTGGCACACAAAGTGCTCCTTGGGCGACGGCACTGTGCAGAAGCTGTTCAGAGACAGAGTGTACAGCGAGGAAGGCCTGGAGCAGGGATTCCTCATGGGACAGATGGCATGGTAGGAAACATTCACAGGCAGCGCATGCGGTACAGAAGAAGGTCGGGTGGAGACAGCATTAACAGGGAAGCCCCTCAGGAAAGCAGTGCCACTCTTTCCCTAGCAGGAAGGGTTGAGAACAAGGAATCAGTGGCTTACACAAGCAGCAGAAGGCTGGAGCAGTGAAGGTCAGGGAGACCTGGTACACGAGGAAAAAGCCCCCAGCAGTTCCACCTGCAGGACTGTCATGGATAATTCGCAGGAGGTTTCCCAGAAGCCACCGGGAAAAAAGCCAGGTGTACCCTCTTTTTGACACCCCATATTTTTCTTCCAAATGATAACAACAGTGACACTACGCTTCTGCTTAGCATGATGCAACCATACCTCATATACATGAATATGCCTTTGCCTTCTTCAAGAAGGGGGGACGTCAAAAGTCCCATTAGATACACTCTCATTCTCTGGGGGATGTCTGTTCCTTCTCTAGTTCTGTCATAATTACACTTTGACATGCTGTAATCTATAGGTTAAATTATATGATTAAGCACCACCCACACAATTTAAACGCAAGATTTGGAAATGGGAGAAAGAAAAGTAATGGGGCAGATTTAAATATATAATAGCAAAGCAAGACGAAGTATGCCTAGCTTCTATAGCTGTTATTTTTGCAACTGGCCATGAGGTCATAGTATTTGTAACTTCCTTTTCCACTAGCATTTCAGTTCCCTATGACCTCATCTAGCTGGTTGTGGTTGTCTACCTGGCAGTCAGATACAAACCTTTATCCCTAACCAATCTGATCCCTTAGTGGTCCTGCCTGCGTGAGTCATTACAGTCATCCATTATCTTACATTATTGGACATGGGAACACTAAGAGAAACTCCCAGAAGACTTTTCTCCTAGGTTTCAGATGTGGTCCTTGCAGCGACCCTTTTTCCCCTCGATAATCAGGAGCAGTCAGCCAGCAGGTAAAATAACAGCCTTCTGGTTGATTCAGTGGCAAGAGGGGCCCCAAATGGCCAGGTAGCGATCTCAACTTTGAATTCAATGTAACCCAGTGTTGGGTCCCCTGGTGGAAGCTTTCCTCCCTTGGGAAGTTCATGGGAAAAGGATATTGTGCAGAGAAACATCACAAGAGAAATGTGTTGTGTGGAAATTCACAGGCGGAATACATTCATAAGCAGAGTCCCCCAGAGGACCCCACATGGGTGTGTATGGGTTGGGGGCCCTCACAGGTGTGGATCTATAGAGGGGAAGGAGGAATAGGGGAGGCTGGGTACTGGGGATCAACCGGCTTGCTGGGAACCTGGTCTGCTAAGTCATTTTTCAAAATAAGCCTACCCTATTTGTTTTCTAGGTCTTTGTGTCACATGCTATCACCAACAGAGAGCCCTAGTCCTGGTTAGGAACTACTGTTATAGTTCTTGCCTTTGAAGTGGTAAAACTTCTTCTTCCTTTCCCAAATGTACTCATGTAGCCAAGATGGTGGCTGAGGTTGGGGTGAGAAAGTAGCTACAGGGACACTAGTTCAATACCTACTGAATACTGGGTCCCAACGTCCCTGCTCAGTAGTAGAGGGATTTCTCTGTCATGTCTTCTATCTTTGGACTGACTTCTTGACCACCCTTTTTGGCCCCAGGCTGGATCAAGACATCGATGACATGCAAATTATATTTTCCGATACAAAACCTGGAAGCATGGATCACGTGACAGGCAGAATGACTATTCAACAGGATTCTGACAGCTTGGGGCACCAGCCTTAACGAGCAAGATCAAAGTCTTGCCTGTCGGTACACATCTGGAGGAATGGGTTCGGCTGTGCGGTTGGGGGGGCACCTTTGAGGGTAAGAGATGCATATTCAGAATTCCTGTCAGAGTTGATGGGACCAGGTGTGTTTAAATGGGAGAAGAGTTGATAGAGGAAGAACCCAACGAGCGTATTTACCGATTTTAGGGGCTGGCATATAAAAGAGGGATTACAGATTACCAGTGGGTGATAGTTAAAGGGGAACAGGTTGTAACTCAGCTGAGGAACGCATTTCCACAGACAGAATGGGCTTGTAAGGGACTGAGCTCTTGGTCATTGCAAGTGTTCAATAAGGACGAGGCGGCCACCTGTCGACAATGAAAGGAAGGATGGGCCCAAAAGAATAAAATATTCTTCATTAAGATCTGACAGGTCTAGAATTGCACACTTGCTGTGCATGCACAGTTTCTAGATAACGCTGTTTTTTTCTCTTTAGATTTGATACTTCTTAAAAGTATTTGCTTCTGTAGAGAAAACTTTGATACTCCTTAAAGTATTTATTTGCTTTTGTAAAGAGAGTGGCTTCGGGTAATAGGAGAAAATAAATCACACAGCCAAATACACCAAGTTATTACACTTATAAAAGGAAACCTTAACATTTACACATGAAGTATCTTACCATTTATTGTAATTGTGTACATTAAGGAGTTAAGCAAGTATGATTCAAAATTCTAGGCAAATAAAAAGAAGCGAAAGTGCAATGCAACCACCCCTCTTCCTTAAGTCCGGAGAATTCTGTGCCATTTAAACATGAAAGAGATTTTTTTCAGATTGGAGTCAATATCTTGCATGTTGGTTCTGAAACTCTCTTAAAGGCAGAGTGTATCTAGAAGGTGGGGAAGCCAGCCTATCTTGGACCTCTTTATCCTGCCAAGACTCAGGGGTGCTACCTCCCACCCAAAGGCACGACCTTTCTTTCCCTTTCACTCATTCATTCAGCACCTATGTGTCAGTCCCTACCATCTGCCAAGTCCCAGGCTGAGGGCTAGTCTTGAGGAAAACCAGCTCATATTTTGTTCGAGTACATGGCCAGTTTTCCACTCCAGAGCAAAGCTGATGCACATCTATGGAAATAAATGGAACATTCCTCTCTGATCATTTGGCAGGAAGAACAAGTCCACCAGCCAATGTGCATAGGGCTCAGAAACTGGAGAGAGATGGAGAGGCATTTTCTAATTAAACCAAGAGAAAAGGCCCTCATTTTTCATCAGAAAAACTGTCAGGTTGTCCTTTCGAGGAACTGACACAGTGATGCTGGTCCCAAAGGCAGAGGCGCCCAGTCGAACCTGAGCAGAGCATCAGCTGACTGCATGAACGGGCCTGCATCTGTCCAGCTGGGCAACAGGTATCCCTGTTCCAAGTACCTGGGGTCTCAGTAGTTGCCACTAGCTTGGGACAGAGTCTGGACTGGAAAATGGGAGGTCACTGAGGGCCCCGTGCCCAGATCGGCTAGTCTACTGGAGCTTCTCCTGGGTTGACAAGCTCTTCTTTGGGAAGGTCTGGGAGTCAAATCTGTTCCCAGCTGAGAGTACTTCAGTTCAGAAGTGTTTTCATGGAAAACGGAGGTGAGAGGGCCAGTTTGGCCCTTCTGGTATTTTATGGGGACCCAGGATGCCCAGAGGAGGAGTGCAATCCCCCACCTTCCCCTCTTTGTAAAAGTGTGCCTCAGGGGAGGCTTGAGGGGGCGGTGTCACCTCCACACAGTGCTTGGCATCTACTCAGCATTAAATCGATGCTCATGTTTGTCCTGACTGTCACTGGAGAGAGCATGCGCTCTGGAGAGAGACAGCAATGGTTCTGCACAATGCAATGACCACCTCTCTGGGCCTCAACACCCTCATTTGCAAACTGCGGAGAAGAATACCCTCTGTACAAGATTAGCATGGGGATTAATGCCACCACTTTGTGATAATGCCTGGTATGCAGTAAGGCCTCAAGAAACGTTGACTGATTTTCTCCCTTCATAATCCTGCTGGAGTCTATAGACCCTAAAACTTGCTTTAGGGGATTTCTGTGTAAAGTTTAGGGATCGGAAATTGAGGGCAAAGGTATTAATTAGCTAGCAAGATTCAGACACAGATGCCCCTTTGGTCAGTAGCCTCTTAGGAATCACATCCTATAGAATTTAAACCTAACATGTAAACTTTCTAATACATGTCCACATGCCTGCAGGACAAAACGCAACTATATTGAAAGGTAGGTAGGTAGGAGGTCATTAAAATCTGCTATATAACTCAATCAAAAGCACTAACTAGTTGTAAAAGTATATGGAAAGTTTAAAAAATATATATGGCAAATAGACAAGCTAAACATTAGCCTATGTCAATCCCTAGCATTCAATGTCTGCAATTTACCCACCAGGGATCGTCAACAGTCTTTAACCCCTCAGAAGCTTCAGGAGGTCTCCTTCTTCTGTCAAGTTCCAAAGGTACACTCAGAGCTGTGAACCAGAATGTGATTTGCTCTCTGTCCCTAGAGTCAGGATACACCGAACCCCACGCTCTTGTCCATGCCTATTGTACCAGGCCACCTAAACTCATCAGGAAGCTGACCAGTCTGAGGGAAGCCAAAATGGAATTATTGTTCAATCCTCTTTGCTTGAGCCTGAAGTAAGATAATGGATGGGAAGTGCTTTCTAAGCTATGAAGAGCTACACACACAAGTAATTATCATAACATCATTAAGACATGCTACTGGATGTAAGCAAGTTCAACTTAGGAAGAGCAAAAACATGAAGCAATCAAATGGAGGCGAGAGGAAGTGAGGGAAGAAGTCAGCAACTTGGGGCAAGTGGGGACAGTCAAACTTGTCCAGGAGTTATCAGCTTCTTGTTAGCCTGGAGGAGCTAAAAGAAAATAGAAGTACCCGTGAGATTGGAAATACACACCCGATCCAATGAGCCGTCAGAAGCCCCTGGGGAGGGTGACTGCTCCAGGCATCAGGAGTAACAGTCCAGGTCAGTGTGTCTTCTGGAGAAAAGGCAGGACAGGCTTGTAGCTGGTGGAGGGCCTGGCTGCTACCGATTCCCGTTGCCTTCAAGGGAGATATTCTGCTCTGTGCTTCTAGTTGAGGAGGATCACTGGGCCCCATGAAGCTCAGACACTGGGGTCAATTCCACTGGCTTTTAGCATGCCAACCTGTCTTCAGGCAGAGCTCACAATGTGGCCCAGAGGCTGCCCAGGCACCAGGACAGCACCATCACTTCCCACACATGCCTACGTATCCTGGCCTTCACCTGCTGCTGGTCCCCAGCTATATATCTTGTTTTACTGAATACCTTGGCTGAGTCCTGATCTGATGCTATATGAGCAATGGTGGAGGCGACTCAAGGGACTGTGGCAGAGAGCCCCGGACCTGAATCTGAAGTCCTGGGTTGAGGTCCTGATTCTGCCATCTACAAGCCAGGTGTTTTCCCATGTCCTTTTCCTTTCTAGGTCTTTACTTCCTTGTTTCCAAATGAGGCTAACAACACAGGCCTGGCCAGCAGCCCAGGGCAGCTAGAGGGCTTAGCTGAGGTGCTGCACGGAAGGCGCTTCTTGAGAGGAAGAGACAATGACTCCTGCAACTTGGAAATGTCCATGGGGAGGGTCTTTATCTGTGCCACCTAAGACTTCCAAGTATCACAGGGCATAGGGACACAAGGACTCGGGGTCCCCCGAACACAAAGGCTAAGAGAGATAGCAGTGTCCCAGGTCAAGACTCAGGGAGAGACCAGAGCACATTTCTTCCCTCTAGTAACTTTCCAGCACCCACCTAGAAGAGCTTCTCATAGCATTTCCCACAGTGGATGGTGTCACGGTGAATGAAGATCTGATCCAGAAGCTCACCCATCGGTTTACTGCAAATCCCACACTGAAAGAGAAAACAAGCTGGAGGTCAATACACAAGTGAAGCAATATAAACGAGTGGAGTGGGCAGGCTCCAAGCTGATGGCACATCCTGGATGTCGAAGCAGGCAATTTAAAAATGGCGAACAGAGACAAAACCCAAACAAAAACAAAAAAAACCTAACAGGCAGAATGATTGCACAGTGGTTAGGAGCCCAGGTTTCAGAATTGGGCCTGGGTTTGAGCCCTCAATCCACTACTTATTAGCTAGGTGAGCTTGGGTAAGTTACTGAGGCTCCCTGAGCCTCCATTTCCTCATCTATAGAAGGGCTTTAATTGTGACATTTAAAGTCCAAAAGAAGGTGACATGAAGGCCCACTGAAAGGTAAAGCTATTTCAGCAGTCCAGCCGCTCCGGCGTGTCTCTCCAGCGAACGTCTAAAGGATGAGAACCGCCAGCCATCTGCAGCGGACCCTCCTGGTACTAGGAGTCAGAGCAGGGCGGCCTGCAGACAGTCTCAAATAAGAGGAGACCAAGAGTCCCCATATTTCTGGGGCTCCAGCTGTCTCCAGGCCCACCCTGGACTAAGCCTTCTGGCTTCCAGCTGAAAGCAGTGGCGAACAGCTGCTAGGATCCCCAACTCCCTCTGCTCATTCTCACCAAGCACCTCTCTGATGGCTCTTTCTTCTGTTTCTCAGTTCCTATCTCCTGGCCATTTATTGTTTATTTTTTGAATTTTATTTTATGTATTTTTTTATACGGCAGGTTCTTATTAGTCATCCATTTTATACACATCAGTGTATACATGTCAATCCCAATCGCCCAATTCATCCCACCACCACGCCCACCCCCGCTCCTTTCCCCGCTTGGTGTCCATACGTTTGTTCTCTACGTCTGTGTCTCTACTTCTGCCCTGCAAACCGGTTCATCTGTACCATTTTTCTAGGTTCCACATATGTCCATTAATATACGATATTTGTTTTTCTCTTTCTGACTTAATTCACTCTGTATGACAGTCTCTACATTCATCCACGTCTCTACAAATGACCCAATTTCGTTCCTTTTTATGGCTGGGTAATATTCCATTGTGTATATGTACCACAACTTCTTTATCCATTCATCTGTCGATGGGCATTTAGGTTGCTTCCATGACCTGGCTATTGTAAATCGTGCTGCAATGAACATTGGGGTGCATGTGTCTTTTTGAATTATAGTTTTCTCATGGTATATGCCCAGTAGTGTGATTGCTGGGTCATATGGTCATTCTATTTTTAGTTCTTTAAGGAGACTCCATACTGTTCTCCATAGTGGCTGTATCAATCTACATTCCCACCAACAGTGCAAGAGGGTTCCCTTTTCTCCACACCCTCTCCAGCATTTGTTGTTTGTAGATTTTCTGCTGATGCCCATTCTTACTGGTGTGAGGTGATATCTCCTTGTAGGTTTGATTTGCATTTCTCTAATAATTACTGATGTTGAGCAGCTTTTCATGTGCTTCTTGGCCATCTGTATGTCTTCTTTGGAGAAATGTCTATTTAGGTCTTCTGCCCATTTTTGGATTGGGTTGTCTGTTTTTTTCAATATTGAGCTGCATGAGCTGTTTATGTATTTTGGAGATTAATCCTTTGTCAGTTGCTTCATTTGCAAATATTTTCTCCCATTCTGAGGGTTGTCTTTTTGTGTTGTTTATGTTTTCCTTTGCTGTGCAAAAGCTTTTAGTTTCATTAGGTCCCATTTGTTTATTTTTGTTTTGATTTCCATTACTCTAGGAGGTGGATCAAAAAAGATCTTGTTGTGATTTATGTCAAAGAGTGTTCTTCCTATGTTTTCCTCTAAGAGTTTTATAGTGTCCAGTCTTACATTTAGGTCTCTGATCCATTTTGAGTTTATTTTTGTGTATGGTGTTAGGGAGTGTTCTAATTTCATTCTTTTACATGTAGCTCTCCAGTTTTCCCGGCACCACTTATTGAAGAGGCTTTCTTTTCTCCATTGTCTATTCTTGCCTCCTTTATCAAAGATAAGGTGACCATATGTGCGTGGGTTTATCTCTGGGCTTTCTATCCTGTTCCATTGATCTATATTTCTGTTTTTGTGCCAGTACCATACTGTCTGGATTACTGTAGCTTTGTAGTATAGTCTGAAGTCAGGGTGCCTGGTTCCTCCAGTTCCGTTTTTCTTTCTCAAGATTGCTTTGGCTATTTGGGGTCTTTTGCGTTTCCATACAAATTGTGAAATTTTTTGTTCTAGTTCTGTGAAAAATGCCAGTGGTAGTTTGATAGGGATTGCATGGAATCTGTAGACTGCTTTGGGGAGTATAGTCATTTTCACAATATTGATTCTTCCAATCCAAGAACATGGTATATCTCTCCATCTGTTGGTATCACCTTTAATTTCTTTCAACAGTGTCTCATAGTTTTCTGCATACAGGTCTTTTGTCTCCCTAAGTGGGTTTATTCCTACATATCTTATTCTTTTTGTTGCAATGGTAAATGGGAGTGTTTCCTTAATTTCTCTTTCAGATTTTTCATCATTAGTGTATAGGAATGCAAGAGATTTCTGTGCATTGATTTTGTATCCTGCAACTGTAGCAAATTCATTGATTAGCTCTAGTAGTTTCCTGGTGGCATCTTTAGGATTTTCTATGTATAGTATCATGTCATCTGCAATCAGTGACAGTTTTACTTCTTCTTTTCCAATTTGTATTCCTTTTATTTCTTTTTCTTCTCTGACTGCCGTGGCTAGAACTTCCAAAACTATGTTGAATAATAGTGGCGAGAGTGGACATCCTTGTCTTGTTCCTGATCTTAAGAGGAAATGCTTTCAGTTTTTCACCATTGAGAAAAATGTTTGCTGTGGGTTTGTCATATGTGGCCTTTATTATGTTGAGGTAGGTTCCCTCTATGCCCACTTTCTGGAGGGTTTCTTATCATAAATGTGTGTTGAATTCTGTCAAAAGCTTTTTCTGCATCTATTGAGATGATCATATGGTTTTTCTTCTTCAGTTTGTTAATATGGTGTATCATATTGATTGATTTGTGTATACTGAACAATCCTTGCACCCCTGGGATAAATCCCACTTGATCATGGTGTATGATCTTTTTAATCTGTTGTTGGATTCTGTTTGCTAGTATTTTGTTGAGGATTTTTGCATCTATATTCATCAGTGATATTGGCCTGTAATTTTCTTTTTTTGTAGTATCTTTGGCTGGTTTTGGTATCAGGGTGATGGTGGCCTCATAGAATGAGTTTGGGAGTGTTCCTTCCTCTGCAGTTTTTTGGAAGAGTTTGAGAAGGATGGGTGTTAGCTCTTCTCTAATTGTTTGATAGAATTCACCTGTGAAGCCATCTGGTCCTGGACTTTTGTTTGTTGGAAGATTTTTAATCACAGTTTCAGTACTTGTGAGTGGTCTGTTCATATTTTCTATTTCTTCCTGGTTCAGCCTTGGAAGGTTATACCTTTCTAAGAATTTGTCCATTTCTTCCAGGTTGTCCATTTTATTGGCATATAGTTGTCTGTAGTAATCTCTTATAATCCTTTGTATTTCTGCAGTGTCAGTTGTGATTTCTCCTTTTTCATTTCTAATTTTATTGATGTGAGTCCTCTCCCTCTTTTTCTTGATGAGTCTGGCTAATGGTTTAACAATTTTGTTTATCTTCTCAAAGAACCAGATTTTACTTTTATCGATCTTTGCTACTGTTTTCTTTGTTTCTATTTCATTTATTTCTGCTCTGACCTTTATGATTTCTCTCTTTCTGCTAACTTTGGGTTTTGGTTGTTCTTCTTTCTCTAGTTCCTTCAGGTGTAACGTTAGATTGTTTATTTGAGATTTTTCTTGCTTCTTGAGGTAGGCTTGTATAGCTATAAACTTCCCTCTTAGAACTGCTTTTGCTGCATCCCATAGGTTTTGGATCGTCGTGTGTTCATTGTCATTTGTCTCTAGGTATTTTTTGATTTCATCTTTGATTTCTTCAGTCATCTCTTGGTTATTTAGTAACGTATGGTTTAGCCTCCAGGTGTTTGTGCTTTTTACGTTGTTTTCCCTGTAATTGATTTCTAATCTCACAGCGTTGTGGTCAGAAAACATGCTTGATATGACTTCAGTTTTCTTCAATTTACTGAGGCTTGATTTGTGACCCAACATGTGATCTATCCTGGAGAATGTTCCGTGCACACTTGAGAAGAAAGTGTAATCTGCGGTTTTTGGATGGAATGTCCTATAAATATCAATTAAATCTATCTGGTCTATTGTGTCATTTAAAGCTTGTGTTTCCTTATTAATTTTCGGTTTGGATGATCTGTCCACTGGTGTAAGTGAGGTGTTGGAGTCCCCCACTATTATTGTGTTACTGTCGATTTCCTCTTTTAGAGCTGTTAGCAGTTGCCTTATGTACTGAGATGCTATGTTGGGTGCATATATATTTTTAATTGTTATATCTTCTTCTTGGATTGATCCCTTGATCATTATGTAGTGTCCTTCCTTGTCTCTTGTGACATTCTTTATTTTAAAGTCTATTTTATCTGGTATGAGTATTGCTACTCCAGCTTTCTTCTGATTTCCATTTGCATAGAATATCTTTTTCCATCCCCTCACTTTCAGTCTGAATGTGTCCCTAGGTCTGAAGTGTGTCTCTGGTAGACAGCATATATATGGGTCTTGTTTTTGTATCCATTCAGCAAGCCTGTGTCTTTTGGCTGGAGCATTTAATCCATTCACGTTTAAGGTAATTAGCGATATGTATGTTCCTTTTACCATTTTTTTGTTTTGGGTTTGTTCTTGTAGGTCCTTTTCTTCTCTTGTGTTTCCCACTTAGAGAAGTTCCTTTAGCATTTGTTGTAGAGCTGGTTTGGTGGTGCTGACTGCTCTTAGCTTTTGCTTGTCTGTAAAGCTTTTGATTTCTCCATCGAATCTGAATGAGATCCTTGCTGGGTAGAGTAATCTTGGTTGTAGGTTCTTCCCTTTCATCACTTTAAGTATATCATGCCACTCCCTTCTGGCTTGTAGGGTTTCTGCTGTGAAATCAGCTGTTAACCTTATGGGAGTTCCCTTGTATGTTATTTGTCATTTTTCCCTTGCTGCTTTCAATAATTTTTCTTTGCCTTTAATTTTTGCCAATTTGATTACTGTGTGTCTCGGCGTGTTTCTCCTTGGGTTCATCCTGTATGGGACTCTCTGCACTTCTTGGACTTGGGTGGCTATTTCCTTTCCCATGTTAGGGAAGTTTTCGACTATAATCTCTTCAAATATTTTCTCCGGTCCTTTCTCTCTCTCTTCTCCTTCTGGGACCCCTATAATGCGAATGTTGTTGCGTTTAATGTTGTTCCAGCGGTCTCTTAGGCTGTCTTCATTTCTTTTCATTCTTTTTTCTTTATTCTGTTCTGCAGCAGTGAATTCCACCATTCTGTCTTCCAGGTCACTTATCCGTTCTTCTGCCTCAGTTATTCTGCTACTGATTCCTTCTAGTGTATTTTTCATTTCAGTTACTGTAATGTTCATCTCTGTTTGTTTGTTCTTTAACTCTTCTAGGTCTTTGTTAAACATTTCTTGCATCTTCTCGATCTTTGCCTCCATTCTTATTCCGAGGTCCTGGATCATCTTCACTATCATTATTCTGAATTCTTTTTCTGGATGGTTGCCTATCTCCACTTCATTTAGTTGTTTTTCTGGGGTTTTATCTTGTTCCTTCATCTGGTACATAGCCGTCTGCCTTTTCATCTTGTCTATCTTTCTGTGAATGTGGTTTCTGTCCCCCAGGCTGCAGGACTGTAGTTCTTCTTGCTCCTGCTGTCTGCCCTCTGGTGGATGAGGCTATCCTCCTGGCCATTTTTTCACTGTGAATTTATCAGCCCTCTGTGATTCTAGTTACTGTACACCAGGACTTGAACCTCAACTTAGCCAGCTAATGGTGCTGATCCATTTAGGGGGTCACCTCTGGGAACACAGGAAAAAAATCAACAATCTGGGCTTGCAACATGCCTCACACTGTGGAGAACAGGGACCCTAAAAGGTTTTTGTGATGCTGTGGCCATAAGTGTCTTCTCTTTCTTCCTAAATATAACAATACAAACCAGTATTCCATTTTGTTTATTTATTTTAGTATTTATTTATTTACTTATTTTAATGTCCATTTATTTATTTATTTTGGCTGCACCCGGTCTTAGTTGCAGTATGCAGGATCTTTGTTGCGGCACGCGGGATCTTTAGTTGCGGCATGCGGACTCTTAGTTGTGGCATGTGGACTCTTAGTTGAGGCATGCATGAGGGATCTAGTTCCCTGATCAGGGATTGGACCTGGGCCCCCTGCATTGGGAGCGTGTTGTCTTACCCACTGGACCACCAGGGAAGTCCCCTACAAACTAGTATTTTAAAATGTTATGTCAATCTAACAAAGATAAGATAAACCTACAATTAAGGATAGTGACAGATTAGTTTATACAAATGAACTTGAGCAATGGAATGGCATTTCCTGGGAGGCTGCAGGGTGTAGCTGAGACAACACTGGCTCTGATGTCGGAACCGGGATTTCCACCCTCGGTTCTGAGCAGCTGTGTGATCTTATGAAAATAATATCCTCTTCACCTCTGTGCTCATGGACCCCAGGGGTGGCTCTCAGGCACCCTGCCCACATTCCAAGAATTCCCCAAGAATATCAGGCCTATTTTGCCACAATTCCAAGTTCCCCAGCCCTGTGTGAGCGCCAATCAGGCAAGTTTAAAATCCCTGCCGCTCTGTGCCTCCTCCTCCCAGGCCTGCCAGCCTCCTGCCTGCCTCTTCATCCCTATTCCCTCTGCACGCACGATGGAGACCTGTTTAGCCACCTGGAAAATACCCTTGGACACCTCTTCACCTCTGACTCTGGACCCACCTCCCTCACAAAGCCTTCCTGGGACTCCAACCCACTCCAACTGCACCCTTCACCCAACACTTGGCTCTGTGAGACCAAATGTGCCCAGAGTTGCTTAGGTCTGAGACTCCCGTAATTTTGCTCTCTGTTTAACAGGGGTGCCCTGTAATTAAAGTATACAACCAAAAGTTGACAAAATATTCTAGATCTCTAGAACTTACTTATCTTGGGTACCTGACACGTTGTACCCTTTGACCATCACCTCCCCATTTCCCCCCTCCCCAGCCCCTGACAACCACCCTTCTACTCTCTTCTATGGGTTTGGCTGTTTTAGATTCCTCACGTAAGTGGTACTAGGTAGTATTTGTCCTTCTGTGTCTGGCTTACTTCACTTAGCATAATGTCCACCACGTTCATCCATGTTGTTGCAAATGGCAGGATTTCCTTCTTTCTTTAAAGGCTGAATAATATCCCATTTTGTGTATATACCACATTTTCTCTTTTTTTGATGTATTTTTGGCTGCGTTGGGTCTTCGTTGCTGCGCGTGGGCTTTCTCTAGTTGTGGCAGGCGGGGGCTGCTCTTCGTTGTGGTGTGCAGGCTTCTCATTGCGGTGGCCTCTCTTGCTGCAGAGCAAGGGCTCTAGGTGCGTGGGCTTCAGTAGTTGTGGCGCGTGGGCTCAGTAGTTGTGGCTTGTGGGCTCTAGGGCACAGGCTCAGTAGTTGTGGCGCATGGGCTTAGTGGTTCCGTGGCACGTGGGACCTCCCCGGATCAGGGCTCGAACCCGTGTCCCCTGCATTGGCAGTCGGATTCTTAACCACTGTGCCACCAGGGAAGTCCCTATATACCACATTTTCTTCAGCCATTCATCAGGCAATGCACAATTAGGTTGCTTTCATGTTTTGGCTATTGTTAACAATGCTGCAATGGACAGAGAATACAGATACCTCTTTGAGATGCTGATTTCAATTCCTTTGTGTATATACACAGAAGTGGGATTGCTGGATCATCTGGTAGCTCTATTTCTAATTTTTTGCCTGCTTTGGTGTCAGGATAATGCTAACTTCATAAAATGAGTTTGGAAGTGTTCTTTCTTCCATTTCTGGAAGAGTATAAAAAGGATTGGTATTAATTTTTCTTTCAATGTTTGGTAGAGTTGCCTGTGAAGACCCAGCCTTGAGTTTTTCTTTGTTGAGAGGTGTTTGGTTACTGAGTCACTCTTCTTATTTATTATTCGTCTGTTCAAGCTTCCAATTTCTTCTTGGTTCTGTCTTGGTAGGTTGTATGTTCTGTCTTGGTAGGTTGTATGTTTCTAAGGTTGTATGTTTCTAATTATATACCAATTTATTGGTATATAATTGTTCATAATAGTTTCTAAGAAGTTTTCACGTAGTAAGTCCAGGAATCAGGAAAACAGAATGTTCTTTGCCAAATGACATGTCACAGTCTCTCCCTGCAGCACTCCTGAGTCAATTCTGGATCCATGCAGATGGAAGAGCTTCCTACCACGTGGCCTTTTGTTCCTTTCCTCCAATGTTCTGGGCCCCTCTCTACCTCGGCCACTGCTCTGGCCAGACTCTATGTGGACAAGCAGCCTCAGCATTGCCTGGAAACTTGTTAGAGAGGCCAATTCTCAGGTCCCACCCAGACGTACTGAGTTAAGATACTGGGCTGGGGCCCAGCACTCTGTGTCTCAACAAGCCCTTCAGGGGATGGTCAAGTGTGAGATGCACACTCCAGAGCGAGAACTGCTGCTCTAGACCTCGTTACAACCAATAAGTCATACACCCCACTGCTTGACTTCCATGTCCTCCAGCTTACTTGGCTGGTCTCTGCCACTGCTGGAACCTCCATTACTGGACCAGCTCACCACCTCACTGTTATTGTTCCGTTGCACACAGACCAAACCCTGCCAACTCACCTGGCATAATCTCCGCCCCAGTAAATGCAACTGCCCCTGCTTCACCCTTGTGGCTGAGCCTGGCTAGGGAACAACACAGTACATGCTGACCGGTCTCCATAGCAATGAACGAGCCCTCCCTTCAAGCGGGCTCTGCACAGCCCATCCACCCTCCCTGTCTCTGAGACAATATTTCACAGACTCCCTTTTCTTCTCAAGTGTCCAACACCCCTTGCCCACCCTCACTCATAGATGATCATGTTTTCTAATCGACTGAGAAAACAGAAGCAAGTACTGAAGTTCTTCATTCTTCCACCAGCCAACTTGGGAACCTCTCTGTGTGTGACCCAGAGATTTGGCCTTTCCTATTCCTGCCATGTGTCAACTGGTACCCATCTTTCTCTCCTACAGACGTACATCATGATCACCATCAACGTCTCTTTCTCCTGCGTCATCAGTGTCTGCTCACTACTGCATCGCTCCCATCAGCATAAACCCATGCCTGGCACCTCTGCCCCACTGTCTGCTTGCACTGCTCCCTTACAAAGCCAACCCATCAGGACAGTCTTCCAGACTCACTCTGTCCATTTCCACATGAGCCCACTCCAGTCAAGCTTCTATCCCCGTCACTCCAGCAAAACTGCTCCAACTGAGGTCACAGATGACCACCATGCTGCAAAATTCAAGGTCAATTCTCAGGCTTCATCCCATTTGATCTCCCAGCAACCACTGACAGGGTGACCAATGCAGTCTTTGGAGAAACTGTGTCACTTGGGGCATCACACTCCGTGTTACTTCTCACCCTCCTCTGTGGACCCCCTCCTCTTCCCAAATGACAGAGAGACACAAGGCTCAGCGTCAGCCCCCCTCTCCACCCACCCACACCTTAGGTGATTTCATCAGGTCAGGGATGGCTCAGGGAAAAAGCATGCCCTGAGGACTCCCAGCTCCAGCCTTACCCTGGAACACAAACTCACATATCCAAACGACCATGTGAGCTCCTCACGTAGCTCTCACTGAGGCATCTTCAATTTCACTCATCTCCGCCTTGCCTCTGCTCAAACCTGCTCCCCTCTAGTCCTTCCCTTCTCCCTAAAAGGCGCCACCATCCTTTCAGCTAATGGCTTGGGCCCCAAACTTTGCAATCTCCTTTGACTCCTCGCATTTCCTCATAGCCACAACCTGCCAGCTCTATTTTCAAACAGTATCCCCGATCCAGGCACCATCTTGACATGTCCCCTGCCAACTCCCTAATCAAGTGACTGCTTTCTCTAGCTTGATGTACTGCAGCAGTTTCCTAACTGATCTCCCTTTTCCCATTCCTGCCCCTCTACAGTCACTCCTTCACCTAGCAGTCAGAGGGATCCTTTGAAAAGCATGAGTCAGACCCTGTCTCTCCACCACCCAAACCGTCCAGTAGGTTCCAACTGCATTTAGAATAAAACCCAAAGTCTCTCTGTATCCTGAAAGGCCTACATGATCCAGTTCTTAGCCATCCTTAAGACTTTATCTCCAGCCACTCACCCCTCACTCATGTCATTCCAGCCACGTGAGCTAAGATACTCCATGCTGCTGCCCCAGGGCCTTTGCACTTGTTGGCTGTCTGCTGGGAATAGTCTTTCCCCAGAAGACTGCTTTTGTTTCCCTCACAGTATTAAGCACATAGTACTCCTTTCGACTTGGGAGTCCATTCAGCTCCCAGTTCTGCAAAGCCTTTGACATGGAGCACATTCATACAGAGATAAAGCCTTCTCCACACTCTCTGAACCCATAAAGGCTCCCCAGCTGTGGATGATGCTCTCAGCAACACCACCTGTCTTCCTTACCTTAAAGCAATAGTCATGGCAGCAAAGGCCAAGATGTTCTAAGGTAATCTTTGGACAGTCTCCGATCTCCTGGTTGCAGTAAGTACAGATCCCTCCACTTGTTCTGGGAAATGAAAAACAAGGATCCACGGTCAGGCTGGTATGCAGACTATTGATGTGATGCAGCCAGGACTCCCAGCCTGCCATCGTTTCCTGTGGTGTGAACTGGCCATGTAGCCTTGGGCCAGACTGGACCGCAGCCCACTGTAGACCCTCACATTGTTTCCAGAAACCAGTCCTGTATCTTCACCCTACTCTCTATCGTATGTCTGGACACCGCGATCTGATTCTTATTCCAGGCAGCTTGCTTGTCTCTGTCCCTTGGCCTAGCGTGTCTGCACGGGGGGCTGTTCCCACCTAGAACAGGAAGACATACGTCTTCTCCTACAGGAGACACGTCTCTGTGTGCCCTACCTGGCCCCTTGTCTTGATGGCCCTTCTCTTCATGCCTGGGAGCACTGAGTCCTACCTGGAGTATCACAGAGGCAGCATGGGTCCAAGGACTATCACAAAGTCAGTGTGGCTGTAGAGCCTGCTGGGACCTCAGACTGAAGTCCTAGATACCGACTTGTAGACTGAGTATCTCCCCAGTTCCAGGATCCCTGCCTTTGTTCCTCAAGTCACCCCCTGGTTTTCCTCCTCAGAGAGAACCTGTCAAAAGCCCCTGCCTGCCTTGCTGCTGGCCCGGGGCTCAGTCTCTTGACAGTGTTGCCCTCGTCACAGCCCTGTTCCTCCCTCCTATTTTACCACCACCAGCCCCAGCTCACAGTTAGTCAGATAGCAGAGTGGAAACGTCCCTTACCTCGGAGTACTCAGGGCCCTGGGGTTTAGCCCTGGCTCTGCCACTAACTCACTGCTTTTGCCCTTTGGTCTTAGCTGGATTCAAAGGCTTTCATTGCCACAAGTGTGACAGCCCAATGAGGGAAGCAGTGCCCTATGCTGTGGTGTGACACATCCCATCTGGAAATGGGCCAGAAGTAGCAAAGCGGCAGACAAAAGCAAATGGACTTAGCGTGTAAATCTCCCTCACCTGCTTCTCCTCCTGGAGACCTGTGAGCTCCCTGGTAACACAGCAGACTTACCTCTCAGAGTATGGAGTGCTGTCACGTGGGAGTTTCTTCTCCATGTGGCCTGAGTCCTCAGTGCTGCCGACGCTGCAGTGAGTGTGATGGGAGAGAGGAGAGCAGTCATGAGTGGAGAAGGCTTTTCTGATTAACACAGGACTCTGCATGACCAGCCATCATCTGTTATGCTAAATGAACTTGGTGCCAACGAGGCATAATTCTCTCAGAGAAGAGCTCTTACACTGGGGGCAAAGAAGACCTGCTGTGGTGAGGAAGATGAGAAGGGGGTGGCTAGGATTCTGGAGAACTGTCAGTTTCACGGACCAGGGGGAAAGGTCCATGGCTTTTCTCCCCACATATGCGCCTCGGTTATAATGTGACAATCGCCAGGAGCCCACTCACAGCAGGAATCAACTAAGAATGGGAACAAAAAAAAACAAGGAAACATTCCAACATAATACCGTGCTGGGTTACACAGTGGAATTAGGGGTGACTTTTTTTTTTCCTTTTCGCATCTTCAGTTTTCAATAATATGACTTTTTATGATAAAAAATAATGATCAAAAAAACTATTTCCAGGGAAGGGCAACTAGCTACAAGCTCTGGGATATGGTTTAGTGAAGCTGTCATGCTAACAGGAGCTGTGTGATGACCTCCTGAGGTTAAGTGACCTGCCTAAGGTCATGCTTGGAGTAAGGGGTGAGCCAGAATTTCAGCCCAGCTTCTGATTTCTTTTGAGATTTAAGCTTACCTCTAAGCCTCCTGGAAGGTAAAGCAAAAGGTGAAAACACTGGACTACACAACTCTAAGTGTCCCATTAAACAAAATACTGCTGGGACCGGAAGAAGAAAAACCGGGAGATGGACAGAGTTCAGAGAGGCAAACACCAGATGGCACCACAAAGAGGGGACTTCCCTGGCGGTCCAGTGGTTAAGACTCCGAGCTTCCACTGCAGGGGCCAGAGGTTCGATCCTTGGCTAGGGAACTAAGATCCCACATGCTGCGTGGCATGTCAAAAAAACCCCAAAGAAACAAACAAAAACAAAAAACCACCTCCCTGAAAAAAGCTATAGAGACAGAAAATAGTAGTGGCCAGGGGCTGTGCCTTGTGGTGCTGGGGGCACTGCTAATGGGTCTGGGGTTCCCTTTTTGTGTGATAAAAGTGTCCTGGAACTGGATGGTGGTGATGATTGCACAACGTTGTATAATGTACCAAAAACCACTGGACTGTATACTTTAAAGAGTGAATTTTATGATATATTAATTATATCTCAACAAAGCTACTAGGAAAAATCACTCTGAGGAGTTACAAGTGAAGAAACGGAGGCTCATAAAGGTTGAGCATCTTCTCCAAAATGACCCAATAAATGGGGGTTGAGCAGGCACTTGAACTTGACCCCTACGCCCACGATCATCATTCCACAGCAGCAGTGAAAGCTGGTCTGGAGTCCCCAGAGGCCCAATCCTGAAATAAGGCCAGGATGCACCTCTCTGTTACTAAAATCCTCACCCTAGCAGTGGGGTGATGGATGTGTCATAAAAAAAAAAAATCCCAGGAATACACTGTCTCAGTGTGGGTTAGTTTTTAGCTGAGGTGGCATGGAGGTACCCTTCAATATGGCATCTGGAAGCAAGCAGCCAAAGAGATGATGAGTGAAATGTGTGTTCAAATGAGGCAACCTGGCATGTTGGAAGGAGCATGGGAGCTGAAGAGAGGAGCCCTGAGTTCTGGAACAGGATGGAATTAACTAGATGGTTCTTAAGGGCCTCACCAGCTCTATCAAGAGTGATGCTCTCAGGATTTCACAAAAGCAAGCTTGTCTACCAAGTCTACCAAGAAACAAATACAGGCAGAAACGGATGGTGCTGGAAGTGGAGTGTAGGATGAATTAACGACAAAAGGGGAGCGCAAAGGCACCGAGTCAGGTAGAACATCTGGAAAGGCATAAATCATGTCCGTGAGCAATTAAATCGTCTACCTATTCAATACATGGTTACACAGAAGGTACTCTGGGCGAAGTACTTGATGAGGTACTGGGGATGCAGGAATGAGGACAACACAGGGCCTGGCAGGAGAAGGCCGTGACATGGAAAGATCTGGGACTTCTCACCTGCTGTAGAATGAAGACAGTGGCTTCCCGGAAGATACCTCACGAGCATTCACGTACTCCTTCATAAAGAGAATCCCTTTGCTGTAGAAAAAGCATAGCAGAACAGAAAGAGGTATGCTGGAAGATTCCAGGGGACTGGGCCTGACCTAAGGCAGGGGTCCAGGACAGGAAGGACCCCTATTTTGTTTGAAGGAAGTGAAGGAGCTCATGGGAATGCCTGGGGGCAGAGGTGCTGGTCCTCTACCCCCCGCCGGGCAACAAAAGCAGGAAACACGAGCTGCTAGGCTGCTGAGCCCACTGTGGACTCGGGCTGAAATCAAAGCCCATGAGTACAGCCTGGTGTGTGTGGATTTGAGAGCGCTAGAAAGACGCTCCTTGCAGCCAGTGGTGGGACGCTACCCTCCAGAGACTTCAGTCCAGTGGACTTTCCATTCTCCTCTCTGACCACATTTTGTTTCCCTTCTGCCTGGGACCGAGATCACCCCTAAGCCTCATCTTACACTGTCAAATCTCCATCAGCAATCTAACCTCTCCCTTCCCACTCTTGGAGCTCCAGGGTGAGCTCAGGTAGTTGCCTCACCCTGGACAAGCCCCTGGCAACTTTGGAAACAAGGTCTACCTCACGATGGGCTCACCATGACACCAAATTTGGCCCCATTTACATGCTCTGCACTCCAGCCTGCTGGCTTGATGGTACCAGACGCTCCTCTGATCTCTCCTCCACACACACACACACACACACACACACACACACACACACACACACACAGTTCACTCAGCCTCCTTGCAACGGCTCCCTTCCTGCCCTGTACGATGGCAGGTGAGGACAGGAACTCAGGTGAGGCAGTGGTTATGCGCCTCTTCTCACAACAGATAACGTGAGAGAGACAGACACAGGCCCTGGCCTCAAAGGGATTTCTTTGGACTCTGCAAGCATGTTCCCCAAGAAACATTAGCAAGGTCCGAAGGATGGCAGAGTCCTAGAAGTGCCACCTCAGCTTCTCATTGGGAGACTCTGTTCAGGCCCACACACAGGAGTTTATATTAGGGGAACTTGGGCTACACTCTGTGGCCCCTTGATCAACGGGCTGCTGAGAACTGGAGTAGGTACTAGAGCTAATATCAGGGAAGTAACGTGGGCCAAAAGCCGAGTCCTTTAGCTCCAGGGAGGAAATAGCTCACAGAACATCTCCCGATTGTCCCTTCTTACCCGGTTGAGTTAGACTCCAATTCACTCGGGGAGGCTGGCACATAAACACGAGGCTGCTCAGAGGTGGCAGTGACAGCAACAGTGACCGTACACCTTGAGGGGTTCCTCATCCTGAAAGAAGCGGAGGGAGGAGCCGCCGTGTCAACACTGAGAGCTGATGTCTTCCAGGGTCAAGCAGGGGCTAATGCCGAGACCGCCACTTCAAAGAGTTTAAAAGAACGCTGACGTTTTTTAAACAACCCTTGAAAATCACTGAGCTGTTTGTTCCTTGAGGCTCCTGAGATCAATGGATAGAAGTACTCATTTTATAGATGAGAAAACCCAGGTTACATTGTAAGTTGGTGGCAAGACCCCAACCTTCCAGTGTGTGCCCAGAACTACCCCTGCAGCCAAGGGTCTTGGCCTATGACTCACTTGGTTACAGCAGAGCTATGGGGCTAGCAAGGACTTGACAGACACAGCCCCGCTCACCTCCTCAATGGGTGGGGCAGCCCCTTCCTGGAATGAGCTCCCTGCCCCCATCCTCCAGTGAAGTTTCTGGAGAACACAAGGCTGAGGGAGAGAGGGACAAATGAATTTAGGTGTCACCAAGGAAGAGATGTGGATGGACCTCATTCTGGAAGTCACCTACCATAAGAAGAAGCAGGAGACTGACAGGTATAATGGTTTTTCTGAATCTCCACCCCTTGGTGTAGCACACAGCCCCTGGTCTGGAATCCAGTGCCCAGGACTTCAACTAGTTTAAGAGTGGGGAGGGTAGAGAACAAGCATGATAGCACCTGCCCAGCTCCCCAGCCTCATCTTCCCAGACTATGTCACGTGTACCTGATCTCTCTCGTACCTTTGCACATGACACCGCTTTCTCCTCTGGGAAGCCATTCCCAGAGCACCTGCCCTCTCACCCCAGGCTGGGTGAGGTACCCTGCCTCAATGTGCCCAGTCACCCTGTGCCTAGTCCTATGTCACTCTAGGACACAGGAATGCACGATGCAGACTGAAGGAGGTGGAGTGGCTGGGAGGGGAGGCCCAATGGGAACCTGGAGAGACAGGCGGGGGATAAAGTACAGAAGCAGCTAGTCAGAAGAGGACTGAGTACGAGGGGAGGGAAACAGCATCCACTTCTGACTGAACAGCTAGCAAGTGTCTGGCATCCTCTGGGGGGCAAGGAGGCCTGAAGCACAAGGAGGAGCCGGCTTACCAAAATGGAGAGGCAGCGGGCACAGCACAGGGGTCGCAATGCAGGCTCTGGGCTGCCTGCCGGCCTTCTAAGCCCTGTCAGGCCACTGCCTGGCTGGGTGGCTACTGGCCAGCCATGCAACCTCCCTCCGCCTCAGCCTCTCAACTATAGAACAGATGTAATAATAGCACCTCTCTCATAGGGTTGGCGTGAGAACTAAACGAGTGAGGACACATAAAGCATGAGAAGGACGCCTGCACATTCTCAGCACGCAGCAAATGCTAGTGGTTGCTACCGTGGTGTTACTGCTGGGCTATTTGTGTGCTTCCTGAGGGCGTGCTGGGGGGCCTGGCCATCCTGTTCAGCGTGTGTATGGCGGCAACCTACAACTGGTTCATATGAAGGACTTGTATATCGTCTCTAGGTTATTCCCAAACTCATGACCACTTTGGGCAAAGATCTCTGGAGAGCTAAGAGAACACTGAAATGCTGCCATACAAGGCACAGCTTAGAAATCTTCCAGCCCCATGAATGGCAAAGGCACCCCGCATCCTTCTGCCAAGCCAGGTCTCCATGCTCCATGTGGCTGTCAGACAGCACGGTTCTCTGGGCACCTTCTCTCTGCCAGGTTTGGTGTAACAGATTTGGTGCTGTGGCTCCAAACCCAAGCCCACAGAGATCTACCCCTGGAATACTCATTGCTTGTCAGCCTCCGATGGGCTCCTAGCCCATCACACCTGCAGAAAGTAGCTGGCATGCCTAGCGTGTTAGGGTTTGTTCTGGGCTATGGGCCCTGACAAAAGTCAGGTTCAGGCAGGCAGGAGTCCAGCACAGAGTGGCCCTTACCTGCTGGCCTGGCTGTCCACTTCCAGGTGCTGCTCAGGATTTCTGGGGCTGCTCTGCTGCTCGGGGCTGCTGGGGTCTGCCAGCTTCTGGGTGGGTGCAGCTGGGTCTCCCCGGTCATCTTGCTGGGCTCCAGGCCTCCCCTGCCAGGAGTCTCCCACCTTGGTGACCACATTCTCGTCCTCAAAATCAGCCAAGGTGCTGAGGAAGAATAAGCCCTTGGTTACCGACTACACACCGATATCCTCTCCCGTGGCCATAGCGGGCTCCTCTCCCGGGAGGTGGGGCAGACAGGAGCCCGGCATGGCCCCCACCTCGGGGAGAGCTCGTGTCTTCCTCAGGGGGACCCCAGCACCACTGCTCCTCTCCCACCAACAAAGGCTGTCCCCACGTGTATTACATGAAGCGTGAGCCCAGATGCTTTTGTCACCCCCTCAGTCCAGCAAGGAGGGAGTGCCTTCCCTGCTGTCCTCGGCATCAAGCTCTTTGGGAGACCTTCCTTCCGTCCTAGCCTCACATCACGGCTACCCTTGCACATCCCTCCCATCACCATCCCCATCCTGAGGTGCTTCGGAGGGCCTTGTTCTCAGTGCCGGTGCCTCCTCCACATCCCGTGTGATGGTGCTGCTGCCTGGTGGCCTCAAGCACCAAAGATGTCACATGTACACTGGCCGGGGCCAAGACTGAGTGAGATTATTGAGAACATGAGCCTAGCATTCCAAAAGATGAATATCTCGTTCACCATCACCTTGATCCTGGCCCATCCCGAACTCAAGCCTCCCCAAATTAGCAGCCTGCCTCCGGATGGTGGGGCTATCTTAGGACGAGAAGACCACACCACCAGCTACCTCCAGCCCTGGGACTCTATTCATGGAAGTTAATCCCATAGTAGGCAGGCAGGCTCGCTGCCTTCAATCTGGAATAACAAGGGGAGTGGAGCTCATACCTTCTGGACAGTATGCTCTCCTCAGATAGTGCCAGCAGAATGCCCTGACACACCCGCCCCACCTCTGCCTGTGACATACAGGCTTGAGCTAAAGGCAAACCAAGAAGGCCTAAAGAGTTTGTTTCCCGACTCTGGAAGCCCTGAGCTAGCTTTACCATGGACTTAATCGGAGTCCTGTACAAACCCCTATCCCCTATAGAATTACGGTAATAGAAGTTATCCTCACCAAGTTTGTGAATAAAGCCAGGATTCTCAGCAAAGAGCAATTTGGATGTCCACTGTGACACAGGGCCAAGTGGATGAATAAGGCTCCTTCACCCTAGGCCTCAGAGCAGAGTCACTACAATCATAGGCGGTATAACCCACCTAATCCATAAAAAGGAAATCTTAGTAAAACAGTCACAGGAAGTCTTGCTGAGCAATGTAACAACCCAGAGGTCTTCCAGGCCCCTAATGAATTGCCTGGAAGTCAAGTGTTTAGAGATAGGGAAGGTAATACTTCTGGCTGTAACCAGATCAAACATCCAGAAGCCTGGACACAATCACACTCTCTACGTGGAAGAAAACAGCCCCTTCGACTCTTGTGCTACCTCCATTACACTCCTCCAATGGTTGACAGCAGTTGTCCACGGTGAACAAGTGTGGTTAAAGTTCACCTGTTCCTAATGCAGAGAGAACATAAACCTGAAAAGCCCAGACTTGCAACACAGAGGAAAACAGCATATGCTTTAGATGTAAAGTCTAATAACACAAATTTAGTGGGGAGAAGGTGAGCTTATCTATCTTATTAAATGAAGTCAGGCCAATACGGCTGGTAAAGGGGACCAGAGGCCACCTTTCTGAGTGTCCTTAAATAGTTCTGGTGGAAAGAGATAGTCCTCTGGGACTGGTTTATTTGGCTGTAACTTCTTATAAAAGGAGAATCCAACATTTACGTAGTACTCTGTGCCAGGAAATGTCCTACATGCAAACGCATTTAACCCTCACAACAACCCTGCGTGGTAGGATCTATTACGGCCACTATTCTACAAGTAAGGAAACTGAAGCACATAGATGAGTACGATACCCAAAACCGCAGAGCAAGTAACTGACAGAGCTTAGGTTTGAGCCCAGGCACAGGAGTCCGTGCTCACTATACTCTACCACCTCTTCCTGTACCTGTATTGTGATGAAGCAAACCAAGTTAGAGTAGGGTAGAGCTCCTCAAGTTTGGGACAGCTCCACCGCTCTGCAGGAGGTCCCTGCCCACCCCACTCCCCTCCTTCCCCCGCCGCTTAGGAACAAGCCGCTTCCCCACGGAGCCCCAGCGCCCAGAGCAGGCATCTCCGCCCGCGGGCCCTCGTGGTTGGAGGGTCGAGCCGCCCTCCCCGCGTGTCCACAGCTCCCGGCCCCAGCCAGCTCTGAAGACCAGCGCCCAGTGCCCAGATACCGCCGACACCAGGGCACCCCGCCAAACGGCCCCTTTGACTCCTTGCGGGCACCCAGCTCCCTTCCTCTCTCCCGCCTCCGCCGGCACTGCGGCGAGGGTGCACACGTGGTCGGGGGGGCTGCTTCAGCCCCGAGGACGGTGGAACCACCCATGTCCTCCAGGCCACGGGGGAAGGGCAGCCCGGCCCAAGTGTGATCCTCGCGCGCCATCTAGCGGCAGGCGCGGGCACGACCGCGGGAGAAGCGCCGCCGAGGCCGCTCACGCCCACGGTAGCCATTTCGCTGTGTGGACGGTCGCGTTTCCCGATAGGCACCGGACACAAGCTCGGGACTGCAGAAAATGGCGGTGCGCGCAGGCGCACACTCGCCGAACGCAAAGGCACACCCTCCCGGGGCACGCACGTGCAGGCACACACGTTGCGTGCCGGCGCGTGTGCGCAGGCGCATACGTTCTGTGCCGGCGCGCGTGCGCAGGCGTACACGTTCTGTGCCGGCTGCGCAGTTCCCTGCAGAGCAGGTGGCGACTCTGTCCGCCTTTTTTTCTTCCCATTGTAGAATCTCCTGGCCTCCCATGACATCGTGACAGCTCTAGGACAGAGTTTGTCAGCCTCACCATTATTGACATTTTGGACTCGATAACTGTGGTGGGAGCTGTCCTCTGCACTGTAGGACGTTGGGCAGCATCCCTGGTCTCCACCATTTGCCAGTAGTACCCTCTTCCCAGTTGTGGCAATCAACAGTGTTTTCAGACATTGCCAAGTGACTCTTGGGGGATTGGAGGTGGGGGAGATGCCCCTGTTTCAGAACCACTACCCTAGAACAATTGAATCTAAATCTCTCCGCGTGGGTCACAGGATACTTTAAAAAAAAAAACAAACCACTTCTCAGGTGATTATCAAGTGCAGCCAGAGTTGTGAAACACTGATCAAGAAAGTTTGTTTTGATTTTGCAAACTTTTAATCAGAGAAAATTAGTTGTAAGCCTGGGCTCTACAGTTACCAGATCTGAGCTCTATTTCTAGCTTTGCTCTTCATAGGAGCCCTCCGTTTCCTCCACTGTCAAATTGCATAATAAGAAGCCAGATCCTTCCCCGGGTTTGGGGAATATTACATGCGATTGTGCAGATGGCATGCTGTACACATTAACCATCTGACAGTTACTGGTTCTGGGTCTTGAGAATAGGCTGCAAAGAACAGAGTTCATAAACTAGCTTTTCAAAGTTTTTCCTGGGGTTTTTCTTAGAGCCTCTTCAGTTGCGACTCAGCTCTGCCATTTGGAATCCCTTGACAAGTCAGGTAACCTTTCTATGCCTCAGTTTCCCCATCTTATCCATTTCACAGGGTTGCTGGCAAGAGTAAAGCACGTGGCAGAGCGCACTATAGGTGTCAGTTTTTGTTTTCACTCTGTTAATTGTCAGGGCAATTTGAAACAAAAAAGTCACATAATAGGGCCTCATACCTTAGAGATCCGTTACCCACCCCACCCCCAGCATCAGTTTATGTAGGGGTGACAAATGTAAAAAAGTAGCTGTAATGTGGTGTGAAATTGCAAAAATTCACTCACTTTTTAAACACCTAAATCAGACCGTGTTCCTCTCTGGCTTAAAACTTGAAAGAAGATCCAATCTCCCTCTCATGGCTTAGCAGGGCACGGTTCCATCTATGGTCCCCCTCACCGGGTAGGCTACTTTATGCTTTGGAACCTGCTAAGCGTGTTCCCAAAGCAGGGTTTTAAGTTTGTGTTTCCCTATCTGCAGGTCTTTACTCCTTGCTTTCCTAGAGTTGTTCGTTCCTCCACTCATCTAAGTAGTACCCTCCTCACCACCATTACTCTCTATCTTAGCACCCCGGCTATTTCTTTCAAAGCACTGTTCTTCCCAGGAGTCACAGAGACCTGACTTCCAGTCCTTTGTTATTCATTATAGTTAGGCACAAAGCTCACATGATTGTGGGGAGGGCCGTATGAGACACTGAGTACAGGCCTGTGCACACAGTAGGTGCCCCAAAGTGAAGTAGCTGCTGTGATTATTAACGATATCTGATACAAAAGGCCAATCAGCCCCTGCCTACCTTGACAAACCTCATGTGCCACGCCAGTAAACACCAGGTTATTTGGAGTCCTTTGTACATCCTGTACCCTTTGCTTGGAGGACTCCTACTCACCTTTCAAGATTCAGCTCAAAAGTCACCTCTCCCATGAGGCTGTCCTGGGGCCCCCTTCCCCTGTTCCAGTCTGGACCAGGTTTTGCCCCCCATTAGCCCTGTCCGATTTGTCTGTGTGCTCCAGTCTCCAGCACAGAGCAGGTGCCTTCCAAGTGGTTGCTGACTGACAGAGTGGGTGAATTCCTGACTATGGAGGACTTCCTGGAGGAGGCCAGAGGTTTCCAGCTGGGGCTTCAGCCCTCGCCACGTCCCTTGGGCCAGCTCACTGGCCTCACCTTCCCAGCCAAAGGCTAATGTACACTTGAGTCGCCTCTCTCCACCGCACAAGCTCAGCGCTGTTGGCTGATGCCTTACCCCTTTGGGTCCGTCTCCATGTCCTCCAGGTGTGCTGGGCTGTTGCTCTTCCTGTTAGCCAGGACAGCAGAGGCAGAAGTGGCACCAGAGCTGAAGGAGGAAACACACAGACCTTCTGAAGCCTCAGACCAAAGGAGACCTGGGGCCCAGGTCTTCCCCTTCCCAGCTGCATTCTCACAGGAAAGGAGGACCTACATCTGGCCGTGACCGGCTTGGAATTCCTGGGGAAGTGTCCTCCTAGTTTGGGGTTCCAGCATCCTTGCATGACCTACACCTCCCAGGGCTCTGTGGGAATCTAGAACGATCGTTCCTTACTAAATGTTGCACACACCCACAGCAAAATGGCCACTTCCCACTGGTGGGTTGGTAGATGAAACAGGGCAGAAGCCTGCAGCGTGGGAATGCACAACCTCTTCCCATTGCACCTTTGCACCTCCCTAGCCACCTCCACATGCTCCCTGGGACTGAGCCCTCTACTGCTGGCTGGCTGTCCCTGGGATTCTTCCCACTGACTTCTCCTAGCAGGGTCTCTTCCCAAGCTACACTTCTCAATGCCCTCTTCTCTGCCACCTCAGCTTGGGTCCCCTGACTTATCACCTGTACCCACTCCTGCACTGCCCCCGGTGGGTGGGTTCACCTCCCAGCCTTCTCTGTCCTGCAGTGATCACCTGATGTGAAGAAGGCATGGAGCTGAGAGGTTCAAGGGGGACCCTGGGGTGCTGGACGTGAGGATGAACCCTAAGGCCGTCTGGCAATGGGATTGGTCATTGGGCAGTTGCCCCACCCTTACCTGGTGGCTGCTGGTCCAGGCTTATGAGGCTGTGAGTTGGCACTGGGCACCTCCTGATCATCCAGGAGAGGGGTAAAGACAGCAGGTGAGGACAGCCTGTGGAAGGAGGCCAAGCCCGGTCTTGGTTCAGGACTTTGCGTCTTTATGTCTGCTCCCCCCGAGAGGGTGGCTTCTGTTCCCAACAGATGATGGGCACTAAGGAGTTCCTCAGATGGATGCTTGGAGCACAGTACTCACTCACATCCTACAGCTGACTGACACCAGGACAGCGTGGCCTCGTGGTGAAGGGCACACTCCCTGGGGGGGGCACATGACTCTGTTTCAAATCACAGCTTTATTAAGCTTCTGGCTGTGTGACCTTGGGCACATCAACTGACCTCTTTGGGCCTCAGTTGGATCATCAGTGAAATGGGGTGACAACTGTGTATGCCTCATACATTTTCTGAGAAGAGTAAATGAGTCAATAGATGCCAAGTACTTAGAAAAATGCCTGGGCCCCAACATGTGCTAAAGTTCTCCTGTGATTATTACTGGGCCCTGTGGCCATTTGTAGGAGCAGCAACCCTTTGCAGTCCGTCTGTGCCCATCAACTTGATACAGATTCAGTGGGTGCTGTCTTATGCAGCCTTCCCAGGTATAGGCTGAGTTCTATGTCTCTCTGTGACTCACAGCATGCCGAGCAGTTACCTGTGCGAGCCTGCACCCTCCACTTGAGTAGCATGCTAAGAGTTCCTCATGTTTGTTTCCACACCCACTTACGCCAGTTGTACTTGCAACCATAATCACTGAATTCAATTATTAAGTAAACTCATAAAAATGAATGGAAGGGCTTCCCTGGTGGCGCAGTGGTTGAGAATCCGCCTGCCAATGCAGGGGACAGGGGTTCGAGCCCTGGTCTGTGAAGATCCCACATGCCGTGGAGCAACTGGGCCCGTGAGCCACAGCTGCTGAGCCTGCGCATCTGGAGCCTGTGCTCCGCAACAAGAGAGGCTGCGATAGTGAGAGGCCCGCGCACCGCGATGAAGAGTGGCCCCTGCTCGCCGCAACTAGAGAGCCCTCGCACAGAAACGAAGACCCAACACAGCCAAAAATAAATAATTTTTTAAAAAATGAATGGAAAAGGAGAGTGGGTGTTTTTTTCATGACAAACAACCTTTTCTTTGCAAAGACCATAAAAGCAAGTCTCTTAAAAATCATTGTCTATAGAAGAGACAATGTAAAAGACTGTTAAAAGTCATAAAAGTCTAGAAGATATTCAGATAATTTTGCAACTTAATATGAGCTTTGGCTTCATTTTAAGGAAACTGAAAGCAGAAAGCAAAGACTTCATTTCGCGAGGGGGACATAGGCAAGAAGGATGTTCTGGATGAATATTCGAAGACGAAGCAGTCAAGAACCAAGCCCAGTCATGTTGGACCAGAGAATGGAGTCAACCTGCAGGACCGTGCTGGCCAGCACCGTGATGTAGGCTGCGCGTGTCGGGCTCTTGCACAGTCCTCCCCACTAGCAGGAGCTCAGAGAACCGAGGCCCCGGACCCGTGGCGTTTCCTGGCACCGGCTGAGGCACAGTGGGCAGACGCTGGGGCCTGTCATCCTCTTCCCATGTTGGCTTGTGCTACTGATTTGGAAGTCAGGCCTTGGCGGTCCAGGCATCAGTTGCAAACTAGTAAAGTTAGTCAGGGCAAGAGGCTCCCGGTGGGCTTGGGCAAGTAGAGGCAGCTGAGAGGGCCAGTTGGGAAAGCGGAGATTCCCTCCTTGGCCAGACTGCTGTAGGGCAGGGGTGCCGGCTGGCAGCGTGCCTTGGTGGCTCTCTGTAGACACCGGCTTCACCATTCCTCTCTGGCCATCTGTTCTGAACCATAAGGGCTCTAGAACAGCTTGGAGCTGAACTATCTGTGCCAACATCTGTACACCTAACCTTTGTCCCCAAGGATGAGTCATGCTTGGTTTGGAACCACCTGGGGACAAGTGGGACCTTGCCACTCCCCAAATCACCTGAGAAAATGGCCCCTGACTCCACCCAGGTCCAAGAAGTCAGAGCCCAGCTAGACACGCTTGTCTCCTACTTTGTCTCATTGGGGCCACTGCTTTTCCGCTCACTGAACTTGAGGGCAGAGCTGGCCAGAGGAGGAAGGTGGAGGAGGCTCTGGGGCTTCTGGGAGGGATGCGGGACCTCCTTCCAGCTCAGCCAAGAAGCAGGAAGGCAGCGATTCAGCCATCATTCCCTCCTTCTCCACACGTTCATCCTACCCGCCCAGGCCCGCCCTTATGCCTACTTGGGAGGAGCCTGAGAGCCAGTGGAAGAGGGTAGGAGAAGGAGCAAGATTGAAGCAGAGGTAAATCTCAGAAGTGGGAAGTCCGGGGACAAAGGATGTGGCGGCGGCGGGAGTGCTGGAGATGGGAGAAGCAGTAGACGGGACTATGGGAAATGACCAGGGCCCCGCCCCCAGCAGCCCAAGCAGCTGTGGCGACTTGACCAGGAACAGGAGAGAATCAACAACTTGGGGCCACGGGCCTCCCCCAGGTAGCTCACCCTCCTCTCCCAGAGCTGATGTCTGCTCCAGCCAAGCCTTCAGGTGTGGAGCCCGTGGGTCTGGATCCTACGTTGCCGTCACTTGACTGTGCACTTGATCTGTTATGGGAAGAGAAACATTTGCTGACTGATTGGGTTTTGATTTAATTTAACTCATATGTCCTGAGAGTGGGCCTCAAGGACCAGAAGCCCAGGCCTTCAGCTGCCACCCTGCACTGCTCCAACTGAAGCCAAGCTGATATCAACAATATTTCTGCCTTTTTTCCAAACTTGATGGGCTGGGAGCAAGGTGGAGCCAAGAAACAGAGCAAGGTGGCACAATGGGGGGCCAATGACCAATGGAACAAGAGACAAGGCATCTGGGGCCACTAATAAACCAACACAGCCCAGGGCAGAGACAAGGCTCCCCAAACAATCCTGGGTCCCCTTCCCCCATTCCAGTGCTGGGGCTCCACAGGGTCTAGGGCTGCGCACTAAGAAGACAATGGCAGGTAGACAAGGCTGTGGGCTCTTATCCATTACTTCCTGTTCAGGAAGTGCCCAACTGTGAGCGACTGCTCACCATACCCAGGCTCCCCTGGTCTGGCTTGAAGGACAGGTCAGTGGGATGGTTGCGGGATGGCTGGGGCACAACCAGCCCCTCTGGACTCAGCATCCCCTGCTATCGTTCTGCCTCCTATCCCTGCACCCCCTCCACGTCTCCCTTCGTCTACAGGCCACCCTGGAAGGCCCTGTTAGATGCTCTGCTGGGGTCCATGAATCCTTTGGTCACTGACTTCCCGAAACCTCCAGCTTGGCGGCCTTGCTGGCCTAGAGTTTTGTCCTCCTCTGCAGCTGGCTCCCTGAGGAATCTTGGCAGGGGCCTGCCCTTCTCCAGGCCTCATGCATTCCTTCATTCATTCTTTCGGCAGATATTCATTGAGGACCTGCACTGCCCCCGACACTGGGGACACAGTGAAGAATGGGACAGTCCTGGTCCCAGCTCCATCCACTGACCTTGGATGGGGGGGCCACATGGGCTCCGTGTCCCTGCACTGAGTTACCTTTCAGAGTCTGCATCAAGGCCCTTGAAGGCCCTTTCACCAGTCAAGTCTCTCTTGGGCTCTCTGGGGTTGGGGGCTTCGTTGTCTTTGGAGCCTGGGGAAGACCTATGGTGGAAAGAAACATAAGTTAACTACCCATCAGCCAACCATACTTAGGTGGGGGCAGTTACCCCATCCCCAAATGCCAGCTTTCTCCAAAGAGCGCAAATCCTGATATTGCAGGATTGGCAAATTATCAAAATCTACTGACAGCTGCTGTTGACTGAGGGTCAGACCCCATTCTCATGACTCTGAATGCATTAGCTCTCCACATCAACCCCACAACACGGTCACTGTTCTTATCCATGCCCACTTTCCAGATGAGCAAACTGAGGCACAGAGAGCCTGGAGTGACTTGCCCCGAGTTCCACAAGTAACAAGGGGAGAAGCTGAGATTTGAACCCAAGCAGTCTGACTTCAGAGTTCCAGACTATAATCTTCTATGGTGTAAGACTGATCCTAACTCCTGATTCAACCTCCCTCCATTGTCTCTGAGGTCATCAGGGAGCCTCACGGTGTCAAACCCAGCAGAGACACTGCCATCACTCTCACCATTCAGGACCACTGACCCAGTGGGCCACTCCCGCCTTCTCTCCCCCGTCCGTCCATCATGACTCTGTGTCACTGGCTTAAATGTTGGTGTTCCTGGCATCCCTCTCCACCTGCATGCTCTGCCACCTACCTTGGTCACCTCGTCTGCTCCCATGGCATCAACTGTCATTCTTAAGCCAGTGACGTCTGCCTGTTCCCAGCTCTCCTCTGTGCTCTGACCCGTACCCTCCCTGCTTCCGGGACTGGCCCTCAGGCACCTCACCCTCAACGTGGCCAGAACTGAACCACCCTCACCAGCTGCCCTCAGGGGAATGACCAGGCAGCTGCCACCTCCACGATACTATCTGTGCTCAGTTTGCTGGCTCCTCTCTCCTCGAGTCCCTTGACTTTGTACCCCATGTAAATATCGACGTTGAACCCCATTATTTCTGCTCTCATCCCTCTGCATAGAGCATGGAAATCTCTTGAGCCCTGATCTCTCTCCCAAAGCTCAACCAGAAACCCTCAAAAGCCTCGTGGTAATTTGCATTTGGATGCCTACAAATAAACTCATCATATAGTCATTTGTAAAGTACTAAGTATTTATAGCACCCCTTCCTGCCCCCTCCCTGCGCTTTTTGCTCCATAAGTCACTACAGGGGGGGAGTCAGGCAGTGGGGTGGGAGTCATGGATCTGCCTGCTCTTGGCCGTGTGGCTTTGAGGAAGTTACTTAAGCATTCATGGTCTCAGTTTCCTCATCTGTAAAATGGACATAGTGATTGCATCTACATCCTGCGTGGGGACACGTGTTAGGCTGTTTGGGACAGGGCAGGGCTTAGTGAATTCTAGCTTTCCCTCTTTCTTCCTTTTCTCCAACTTGACTTTCCTGTTGGAAAGTGGGGGAGGGGTGCTCCAGAGGATCTCCAAGGGCTGTTATAGCTTTGTCACTCCCAGACAAAATGCCAGAGGCCTTATGGGTTGTGGAGGCCTTATGGGGCACACAGCACAGACCTTCCTGAGAGACAGCCTGGCTTCCTCCTGCATCTCTCAGGGTCATTTTGCCCCTGTTTCTCAGGGACTGGTCACCTTAGGGAAACCAATGAAGCAGCTTCCAGTGTTGCCTTATTAAAGACGTTGTCACACTGGGTGATTCTCAGTCATTCCAGCAATAAATGCTCCTGCAGTCCTGTTCTGGGCCAGCCAGGCCTTGAGCGCTC
This sequence comes from Balaenoptera musculus, assembly GCF_009873245.2. Lineage (NCBI taxonomy): Eukaryota > Metazoa > Chordata > Mammalia > Artiodactyla > Balaenopteridae > Balaenoptera > Balaenoptera musculus. The sequence continues at coordinate 126,788,712 of NC_045806.1, read as the reverse complement.
CAGGAGCTTGGAGTCCTTGGGGCAGAGCCATCTGTGAGTGGACAACTGTGACTCCGTGTGGAAGACTCTGGTGGAGGGATGAACACAGCGCTGTGTGAGCTCAGCGCGGAAAGCCCCTCACAGAAGCTGCCTCAGAAAGAAACACAAGCAAAGGAGGTGCTACAAAGGGGAGACATCTGAGCTGAGACTGAAAAATGCAGATGGGAAAGAGCATCCCCGGCAGAGCCTACAGTCTGCACAGACGAATGGGGCTGGGGGAGGCTGGGGGGGGAGGGCCCAGGGAGGAAGGGTGTATGAGGGGAGCCTGGGGAGGGGGTGGATGAGCCCCACCAGGCAAGGTAGAGAGTTCAGGCTGCAGAGCCTAAAGGGGAGGGGGCACTGCAGGGTTTTTCCCCAGGGACTGGCATAGGACCACCGCTGCCCTTTAGAAATGGCACACAGGTAGAAATATGGAGGAGATTCTGGGATGGAGCGAGTGAGGAAGGAGGCCTGGCCCCAGGGGAAAGGCACTAGGGACAGAGATATCTCTAAACTAGAATGGATAGGACTCAGTGCCCGACTGCGGCGAGGGTGTAGAGACGGAGGAGCCAATGCAGACAGTCAAGGGCCCCAGAGATCGGGGCTCCCACTGCCCCAAGGATTAGCCTGGGCTTGTGCCCTGGCCTCCCTCCCCAGACTCTGGCTTCACAAGGTGGGGTCCCAGTCTGTCGGCTTCACTGCTGTGAGCTGGGTGAGTAGCTAAATGAGCAGCAGTCAGAGCCCCTCTGGGGAGAAGCGGCCCCTCCCTGCTCACATCCCCCTTTGCCCCCACCCAAGCTTCCCTGGGGCCCAGCTCCCAGCCCCCCCAAACCCTGCCTGCATGTTACCTGACTGTCTGCCCCCTACCTCGGGGCAGGGGCTGGGCCTGCCGTGCTCCCTGCTGGTTGTGCCCCCCCCGACCCCCTCCCCTGTCCCTTGAACTGTCAAGGCTGACCTAGTGACCCCGCCCTGTTCCTGGTGCCTCCCCCCGCCACAGCTGCTTCAGTGGCTTCACGGGGCTCTGCAAAGCCAGATCCCATCCACAGGGCCCAGCAGGGTGAACCATCACCTCCAGGGGCTCCTGGCACACGCTCAGCATCTCACTCGTGTCTGCGTCTGCCTCCCCCACCAGGCAGACAGTAAGCAACTTCAGCGGGGGGTGGTCGCCACTGGGTCCCCAGGGCCGGGTCTGGCCTCCCATGGACCAAGTGCTCGCTCCCCAGGAGTTGTGGAGTGAAATGGGATGGGGGCAGAGAACCCAGGTGGCTCATGTCTCCCATCAACCAGCCCCCAGGCCTCATCACTTGCACCCTGACCCTGCTGCCCCCAACTCTAGAACCGTGTGTAAGAAGCCCCGGCAGCAGCAGGCCCTGCACCTCGTTTCTTCCAGGTCTGGGGCCACCAGGCGGAGTCCCGCCCCGGGTGTCGTGATCCGCAGGCGGGCAGTCTCCTCGCCTCTTGCACTGCGACCAAAGGAGAGAGTCAGAGAGTCGGTGGTAAGAAAGGCCTCCGCTTCTCCATCTGTGCTGGGGATCCAAGGGTGTCCTCTCTCAGGAGCCTCCTGGCTAGTGCGGTGGGACACCCAGACCCACTGCCTTCCCCCCTCCCCCTTGTTTTTTCTCTCTTGTCTCCTCTTTGGGCTGAGCTCGGGCCACTGACCTCCACGTCCCAGAGGAAAGGGATTGAAGGACCCCCTCACCAGTCTCCCATCCTCGACCCCAGCCCCCTTCAGACGGTGCTGCTAATCACTTGCAGAGGTGCGCCCTGCCCGTGGCCGCACTGCAGCATCCAAAGTGGCTATTTGTGAGTTCAGGGGCTGATGGGAACGGGTGATGAACAAGATGCCCAGGAAACCTACAGACCGAATTTGGAGTGAGAGCCAGTGGAATGGGGCATGTGGGAGACTCAGGCGATGAAGGTCGGAGAGAAGGTGCCTGTGAGCTTGAGACCAGGGAGGATCAGACAGTCTCAGCCCTCAGAGGGTCCCTTTGAGGGTTCCTGCGCTCAGAGGCTGGTCCGAGGGTGACTGTACACAGCCCTCCAGTTCCAGTGTATTTTTTGCCCCCACTGCAGGTCCTGACACCCAGCAGGATCGGGCCGTGGTGATGGCTAGGGCCGGAGAGAATCTAGAACTCCCTGGCTTTCTGGGGTTCCCCTTCACTCCAAACCACATCTACCCAGGTCCACATCACAGCCACTCACTCTTTCCTTTTGTTGCACCTGGCCACTGGGCTACAGATGGGGGTGAGCCACAGGTCTGCCTTGGTGAAGCCCCAGCCCAGCAGGGGGCAGGATGAGGGCCGAGTGGCATGGGCTGTGCACAAATCCAGCCCCAAAGGCACCCGAAAAGCTCCATGGAGGAGTAGGCCAGCCCCGGGCAACTGGGGGCATATAAGGGGAGGAGGTGGAAGCTGGCGGGGGTCTTAAAAGCAGAGACCAGATTGAGTGTGGCAAAGGGAAGCCACAAGATGGGCTTGAAGTGGGGATTGGGGGGTGGGTCTTGAGATGATCAGCCTGGCACGTTAGAAAGGACACTCCGGGGTCCCAGGAGGAGGAGGGGTGGGGGGGGGCAGGGACTTGAGTAGCCCGAGTAGTCCCCGATTTGAGTGAGCCCAGACGGCTCAGCTGCTCTCAGTCACCTTGGAGTTGACCGTGGCATCTGGCTCCAACCTAGACTGGGAGCTCGTGGGGGCCAGGTCAGTGGGCGGCGCCTCTGTGTCCCTCCTGGACACTGCAGATGACCAGAGGAAATGGAAGCGCTGCCAGAGACAGGGCCTCTCTGCACATGAAAGACCAGCGAGGGCCTGGTGCACGCAGGTAGCTCTGATCTCCGCCTGTCTCCACGATAACCACGAAGACAGCAGAAAGCCCCGGGCCGCTGTCGCTACTCTGTCCCATCTAAAGCACATGGTGCCAGGGAGCAAGGACACGTCCCACTTGGGGACGTCACAGGCGAGTAAAGCATACCTTCTCCCTGGCGTTTCTAGCTATGTCAGAGAGAAAATAGGGACCCCAGCTGGCGCCTGTCCCTCAACGCCTTGCTCCTGAGCGATTTCTTCTTAAAGGCCCAGCTCAAATGGCACCTCATCCAGGGGTCTTACAGAGAGGGGACATTTGAACACAGACACACAGAGGGAAGACAGCCACGTGATGATAGAAGCAGAGGTTGGAGGGCTGCATCTACAAGCTAAGAGGCGCCAAGGGCTGACTGCACTACCAGAAGCTGAGAGAAAGGCCTGGAACCGATTCTACCCCAGAGCCTTCGGAGGAGCACACAGCCCTGCTGACACCTTCCTTCATTTAACTTCTGGCCTCTAGAGCTGTGGAAGGACAACTTTCTGCTGTTTAATCCACCCAGTTTCTGCTACCTTGTCACGGAAGCCCCAGCAAATTCACACAGAGGCAGTAGCTCCTTCTCAGGCGCCCACAGCGGCATTTCCCTCTGAGACCAGCAGGTGCCGACGTTGGTCTCTCCATTTGTTGAAGGGCCCAGCAAATCAGGAAGCGCCCAACCATACCAGCACCCAGGCAATGCGCAAAGGGCTTTATGTGTACTTGGGACAGCCTCTGTAGGTACGTATCACTGCTCCCTCTTTTACACATGAGGACACTGGGGCACAGAGAGGTAAAGTGACTTGCTCAAGGTCACACAGCCAGTACAGGGCAATGCCAGGGTTTTGCCTTGTGCCAGAAGCTGTGCTCTTACTCACTGCTCCCCAGCCCCTCTGCCAGGCAGCATGCTGGGGCCCAGCCTCCAGGCCCCACCTTGATCAGGTGAGGCAGAGAGCCAAGAAAGCTTGAGCGGCGCTGTGATGGGGCCAGCAGCCAGGCCCGGGGCTCTCACACAGGCCAGTTTCTCTGAGAGAAGGTATCTGAGTGAGCTCAGTTTGGAAGGTGGGGAAATGAGATGAACCCAAGAAACCAGCCCCATGGTGCATGGAGGGAGGGCCATTGCCACAGGTGAGCAGTGGAGGGGGGAGGGGAGGGGGCTGATGGTGGAGACAGGAGCTCAAATTTGTACACTTGGTGCTGAGGAGCCTTTGAGGCACCCAGGCAAGTCAGGAGTCCAGAGGAAGACGGGGCATCCTTGTGTGGCACTCCTTCTGTTCCTCTCTGAAGTCCCTAAAGGGTTTGGTGCCTAGACAGGGGCGCCCCTCCTAGTTGGCTGAGAAGCTGACCTTCAGACCCAAGCCAAGGGGGATGGGGCAGGGACACGCTTGGGGAGGGGCCTGGGGACCACGCTGTGAAGTTCTCCTTTCCTACTTTGCCATAAACCAGCCTCCAGAACTGTGAGACAATACATTTCCATTGTCTGAGCCACCAGTTTGGGGGACTTCGTTACGGCAGCCTGAGCAAGACAGACAGCCATCTTGCTATAACAGCCAGGTGATGGGTAGTAAACATCCAAAGGAACTTTCTGGAATAAATGTTAAAATGCCTCTCAAATGATAATATAGCACAACCTACTTCTCCTCCTACGTTCTTTCAGAAGGCATCTGAAACCAACCTTGCTTTTTTTTTTATTCAAAAGAGAAATTAAGGAGAATTCAGAGATGTGCATTGTTTTTGCTGAATTGTGTCCCCTCCAAAATTTATATATTTAAGTCCTAATCCCCGGCACCTCAGAACGTGAGCTTATTTGCAATAAGGTCGTTGCAGATATAATTAAGATGAGGTCGTTCTTGAGTAGGGTAGCCCCTAATCTAATATGACTAATATCCTTATAAGAAGAGGAGGTCAGGACACAGACGCACAGTGCAAGACCTTGTGAAGAGACGCAGGGAGAAGACAGGCATCTACACGCCAAGGAGAGAGGTCTTAGGAGAAACCCTGCCAACACCTTGAGCTTGGACTTGCAGCCTCCATAACTGGGAGACAATAACTGGGTTATTTGAGTCACCCAGTTTGTGGTACTTTGTTACAGCAGCTCTGGCAAACTAAGCCCCCATATTCCATCAATCACCATGTCCCATCAATGCTACCTCGTGAAGAGCTCTCAAATTTTCCTACTTGTTCAAAAGTTCTTAGGGTGTCCTGTCTCCCTCCTGGCACAGAAGAGGTGGCCCCAAGGACCGAGGTCACATACAAATGGTTGTGGGGCTTGAGTTGGGGAGGGGCGTGTAGGACATGCAGTGGCAATTCCAAGACCTGTAACAGCCCCAGAGGCAGTGGCACTGTCGGCAGGACTTAGCATGATTCAGCTCAAAGTACAAGGAGGTATTGATTGCCTTTTGCCTGCAGACAAGAGAGAGCCATTATCTGCCCGGACACTCTGGGGCTCAGAAATCAGGGCAAATCAGAGCCCCACCTGGAGTGAGATCACCACGCTCAGCCTGTCCCTGCCCTGTCACCCCGCTGCCAGACCCTCCCATCTGATGGCCTCACAGGCCAGAGCCAGTTCTTGGCACCCAGACAGTTTGGCTCTGCCCCCGTCCGCACTGGCAAAGAAGGAGGCGGAGGACAGCATTCGCAGGTTGAACTTGACCAACTTACAGGAGAGCCTTGAACAAACCTAAGAATAGCACGGCTAGTGCCCTGGCCACAGACCCTCTCACATCCCACAATTGGTACTTTTCCTCGGGATGTTGTGGCTGCCACTGGACTCGGTGGTGGAAGGGTTAAGTTGACACAGATAAGCACTAAACAGACAAGACTGAAGCACTCTCTCCCAGGAGACCAGGCTGTTTTGCTCCTTTCAACCCCAGGACATCCAGCCAGAGAGGCCCTTACTGATTTCTGTGCCCCATCCTGTCACTGGGCATACAGGGACACTGACCCTGAGGTCCTGTAGGGAGGTGACCTGGCAGTCACCAGCCCTGGGCAGAGATGAGCAATTGATTACCTGCTCGAGCCGGGAGGGGATCGTGCCAGAGCAGGTGGGTCCTGGCTTTTCTTGGAAGGCCCGTCCTCATCCACCACCTCAACCCTTTGGGCAAGAAGAGAAACAGATGCACCGCTGTCCTCAGGGCACCTTTGGCCTGCGAAGCTGCCCTGGAGCTTGCTGCCCCTGAAGGACATGCTTTCTTTCAGTGGTGTTTATGGCTTAGCAACTCCAGCTTGGGATAAGGACAGAACACTGGGTTGAATAGCACCCCACCAGAATTCATGTCTTCCCGGAACCTGGGAATGTGATCTTATTTGGAAATAGAGTCTTTGCAATCAATTTGTCATCAAGTTACAATGAGGTCACACCGGGGTAGGGTGAGCCCTAAATCCAATGACTGTTGTCCTTATAAGAGGGAAATTTGGACACAGACACACAGAGAAAAGAAGGTCATGTGATGATGGGGGCAGAGATAGGAGTGATGTGTCTACAAGTCAAGGACTGCCAGCAAGAGCAGATGCCGAGAGAGGCCCGAGATGCCTTCTCCCTCGCAGCTCCCAGAAGGAACCAAGCCTGCCCACACCTCGGTCTCAGACTTGGAGCCTCCAGGACCGGGAGACAATCTGTTCCTGGACTTTGTGCCAGTTCCCACAAAGTGCCGGTTTGTGGTACTTTGATATCGCAGTCCCAGGAGCCTCATGCAGACATCACGCTGCCACCACCCTCTGCCGGCTGTATTCTAGGCAGCCTTTTTGGTCCTCCCCCCTCCGTGCCTTCGCACAGCTGGGCCCTCTGCCTGGAACACTTGGCATGCCGAGTCCTCCTTGGTCTCCAGTCCTCACCTCGTCATGGATGTCTTCCCTCTCTACCCAACAGAATACCCCTAACTCTCAACTGGCCAGAAGTTTCTTCCCTGTCCTCCCCAAATACTCCCCTTTCCCAGAAGACGTCCTGTCAACTAATGGTGCCACCCTTCCCTCATTCAGCTGGAGTGTCTTGATATCCTGATCATGGCCCATTGAACCCTGTTCACCCTTTAGGGCCCATCTCCAGTGTCACGGTCACTTCCAAGGGCCTGGTCAGGCAGGGGCTCCCAATGACAAGCCTCTGGACTCCAGCCCAATGATCCGTCCTACCAAGGCACTGTCCAGCCCACCCCTGGTAGGGTGGGCAAGAGGGCAAAGGAACAACTTCTCTGTAGCCCAGTAGCTACTTTTGCTGCAAAACCCCAGAGGCCGTGGAAACACTAAAGCTCCATCTTGGGTCGGGGGCCGGGTTCTCTCAGCCAGGCTCCTGCTTATGCAGCTTTGGTTGCCAGGGTCTTATGTGCCACCACAGCCACCCACGTGCTTCCTTGGCTTCCAAACAGAAGCCACCAGCCCCTCATGACTCCCTCTACTCAGGGACGGTGACTGCACCCCACCCTGCGCCTGCTCTCCCCACACTCCACCCCTGCCAATGGAAGACCTTCCCTGTGCCGACACTTACCTCTTTGCGATGAACGGGGCCTGTGTCTCCTGGGCAAGGCTGCTGGAAGAAGGCAGAAAGGTGACGAGTTGGGCAGAACCCGCAGACAGGTGACATCACTCCCAGCACCTTGCCTACCCTGATGGCAGCAGCCAGACCTCTCAGGTTTCCAGAAAGTAGATCTGAGAGTCCCAGAAGGTGTGGTCAGGAGGGCCCTCTCAACCCACCCATCACCAGCCAGAGGAAGACCAGAGCCCTGAGGGGAAAGGAACTGGTCCAGAGCAGGGAGCGGGTTGGTGGCTGAGCCGGCCTGAGACCAGGCCCTGACGGGTCTCCTGCTGTGCAGCTCACCTGGCACTCTTCTTGGCCGCCGACAGGACGTAGGAGTGCTCCCGGGGAGCTGTCTTCCTCACCACGCTGCTGGCAGCCTCTGACCTGGGGTGGCACAGGGAGGGGGCATCTGATGGCATGAGGAGGGGCTTGCTCTGCCAGCCTAGCCAGGCAGCTACTCGGGAGGCAGGGGGAGCTTTAGGGAGCTGCCCGAGACCCCACACCTAGAGGGCGGCAGAGCGGGCAGTCAACGCCCGGCAGCCTGGCTCTGGAGCTCTCGGCCCTTCCCCGGTACCTCCGAGGCCTGGGGACCCCTGCTACTGTTGACTCTGCCCTTAGGACTGCCTGTCTGCTGGGCCTTCAGCGTGGGGGGCTTTGGTGTGTTTCCTAAGTCACGGAGGGGCCAGCAGATGTTGGGAGTGAGGGCAGGCTGAGCTCGGGGCCTAGCTGCTGCCCAAGCATCCAACCCTCACTTTGGGACAAGGGGCATGGGCACCTCTGGAGCCCGGCCCTGCCCCCAGGCACACACAGGAGGCTTCTCCCAGGGCACCATGCACTGCCTATTTTGGTCCAACTTGCTCAGGAACCTTTTTAACAAACTATAGAAATTCCTCATTACCTAGGTTCTGCCCTCTTAGAAGGTTCATAAGAGGGTCCCCTGGGCTGGCCCAGCACTGAGCGGGTAGTTCTGGGATTCCAGGAGTGCCACCCGTGCTGGCAGCGACCCTCCAGCCAACAGACCAGCACTGATGCTCCACGCGCTGTGCACAATTCCTGTCTCACCAGAGACGTGGGCCCCGCCCTGGCCATGGGACGCCCAGCAGGCACCGTTACCTCCGTTTCTGCTCATCAGAAGAGAAGGGCACCTCCTCCTCTTCAGCAGCCCCTGACGCTGAGCTGCGCCTGACGTTGTAGGGTGCCCTGGGGAGGGGGGGGTTGAAGAAGTTGGCAGTCATGGGCCCTCCTCCCTCTACGTCTGCCCCTGCTCCCTGTCACAGGCTGCTATCTGTCCCGGTTCCAACCCTTACTGTACCCCAGGACCCAGTTCAAGCCTCACCCCTTCTCCAGAAAGATTTCCTAGCTGCTCTGTGTCACTGGATGATGGTGACAAGGGACAAACAATATAAAGATGTGGGGCCCTGCATTCGCAGGGCCTGGGCACACAGGAGAGGGGCTTGCACAGGGGCCACAAGGGGAGCTCCAGAGGGAGTCCCAAAGATTGATATCCAAGAAGCAGGCCAGAGTTAGGCACAAAGTGCCCATAGGTGATAGGCTGCCAGGGCCAGCAGCATGCTTGGGCTCACCAGGTGCCAGCCCAGCTCGGCCCAGCCCGGGAAACAGCTAGGGCCATGACCCATGACACTTTCTCCAGACCCACTAGCTCCTTCTACAAGCTTCCTACGGCCCCTGCTTTGCTTCAGATCGGAAGTACGATGTGCACACTGTCCAATTTTCTGGAGCTTGTCAACCTCTGGTGGGTTCCAGGCCACAGTGGCAACTGGCAGTGATGTCAGGGCGACAGGACTAGCACCCTCAGCGGGCCCAGTGTTTGGCCTCGTCCTTGGAGGAGGGAACCAAGTTGCGTCTGTGATTGCATACTCACAGCTTCTTGTAATCCTCTGTGGTCATCCTGTAGCCAGAGGAGGAGGGGCGGGGAGGCCCAGCAGGAGCTGCTTTCCCCAGACCGGCAGCGCTGCAGAGGCAAGGAATTTCTGTGAGTCTACCTGCAGGGCCCCTCTTGCTTCCAGATTTGCCTACGTGGCCCAGCGGGCAGGTGGACAAAGGGGTGCTGGTGCCCTTTCCTCTCTGCTCTCAGCCCTGCCAGATACCCAGAACATCTGCGCAGGGCAGCCCTCTTGCCACAGACAGACTCAGCCACCTTGGTCCTGCTTTTCTGATGAAGCCCAGGTTCAGCCTGGTGCCAGCGCAGCCTGTTGGGAAGAAGGTGGCCTAAAGCACACAGCTCAGTGCAGTTGATCAGCAAGTCAGGGCTCCCGCCCAGCCTCCTCCCAGTGCCTCTGTCTCAGTGACCAGGGCCAGTCAGGACTGGCCCAAGGACAAGGGCACTGGTAGTGGTCCAGGGCCTTGCCTTACACAGGAAGAGACCTGCCACCCACCACCCCCTCAGTGACAGGCAGAGGACTCTCTCTGGCCTGAGCGTGGCCTGGGCCCTCACACCTCCCACGGGCCAACTGGCCAGCACCCTGCGAACACACCTTTTTGGAGCTCCATTGGCCTTGGAGAAGTGCTGCTGGGGCTGAGACGAGCTGTCTACAGGCTTGGTGAACACACCCCTAAAAGAGAGCCCGGGAGAAGCAGTGCCGTGAGCCCCCCTGGGAGAAGCTGGGGGCGGTGCGGGCGGGCATGGGGAGGTGGGCAGGGTCCTGTGGTCACCTACCGGATGATATAGCCAGTGGGAGCCCTCGTGCTCGGGGGCCTGCCAAGGGAGAAGAAGGTATGATGTGAAGCCAGGCTGCCCAATGACGGCAGAGCGGGTTGGCTGCTGGGTGTCCCAGCGCAGGCAGAACAAGCGGAGCAACAGTGGCCAGGTGCTTCCCAAGAAATCCAGCCACGCCTGCACCCCTAGCCGGGATGCCTGTCCTGCTCTGCCTGTCTCCCTCATGCTCCCCGAGAAAGGTACCCCAGGCCGATTCTTCTGGGCCCTGGCCCACAGCAGGTGCCCAGGAAGGCATGTTCCACGGCTGGGCATTTATACAGAGGTGTCCCCTCCAAAGTCCGGTTTCTCCCTGTTCTGACAGCCCTCCTCACCTCCACTCTCAGAGCTGACCCAGCTCAGGCTGGAGGCTCTGTGCTCAGAGGTCTGGGGCTGAAGCGATGTCAGGCAGAGCCCCTAACCTGATCTGACCCCCTACTCTGCCCAGCCCCCTCCAGGAAGACTCACGAGGGCCCAAGGGGCAGAGCCCAGGCAGGAGCCAGCTGCCCTTTCCTTCCCGCTCTGCTTGAGCCTCCCTCCCCCAGCCCGTGCGATGCCCACATCACAAGTCTTGATGCAAGTTTGGGACTGGAGGGCACGGCCAGGGCTTGGTCAGTGCCTGGAAAACATTAGACTCCATGTGCTGGGCACCTTCCGCCTGGGAGGGGGCTCAGAGGACTCGGGTGAGGGCTGTGGGCAGGCAAGAGCTGGGAGTGCTGGGGAAGCAGGGCTGTGAGTTCTGGGATCAGAGGCAGGAGACAAAGACTCGGCAGATGGCTCTTCTGTCCAGGAATAGAGGAGCTTGGGGCTGGAGCAGCGTGAGAGGGTCTTAAAGGGACCCCTCACAGGCAGCTGGGAGGGGCAGTGCAGAGCCCCAGTGTTCTCCATCCCCATGGAACCTGTCCTTAACAGGGCATCGCCTCCTGGAGGTGACCAAGTTACAGGAACACTTGGAGTGGAACCCGAGAAAGAAAGGTCACTTATCCCACGTGTTTTCCAAATATACTCCCAAACCAAAGCCCAGGCTGAGAACTGCACCCCCAAAGTAAACATACTCCCCAACGAATAGATTATCTTTGAACTGTGCTCGGGCTCTGGCCAACTGCCTTTATCACAATCGGCAATTCTCTCCTTTACGGTCATCTCTCTACTCAGGACGTGCCCGCGTTCCCGACTAGGATGTCAGTTCCCCGAGGAGAGGGTTGTGTCCTCTGTGCCCAACACAGGACCTGGCAGGTAACAGGGGCTGAGCCATTGAGAGATTACGGGCAAGGGCATAGTTACCGGAGGGAGCCCCTGTGGCTAGCAGTGAACTTGGACCCCTGCCTTCCAGCTGCTGCCACTGCCTGTACCACCACCCCAGGAAGGCACTGGCCCTGCACTCAACTGCCAACTGCTGGCTCTTTGAAGCAAGGATCAAGCCTGAATTTAGTGGTCCCCCTAACCCTAAACCCCGTACTTCTCAGGAGTAGTTCCTCCCCATAAGGGCAGGATGTGCCCACCCTTCAGAGCCTCCCTGGACGCCATTATGCAAAAGTCCTTGAAATAGAGAGAAGAGCTGGTTCCCTTCGGCCAGCTGTCAAAATATGTCATCTTGAACTTGGGAGACAGTTGGAGCAAGTGTGTGAGTCTCCCCTGGCACTTGGGACGCTGTCCTGATACAACAAAAAAGTGACAAGTAAGCACGTCTTAGAGCTTGCAGAATTTGCATAAAACCGAAGTTGTCCAGACCTGTGAGTATTGCCTTTTTAAAAATGTGCCTGATAAATCTTATATGTTCTGGTATAATGTTATAAGTCATAATCCTAGTTATTACTTTAGAATGTATATCTCAGAAATAACTAATTTTCTTGTCAACTGCATTATTATGAACTTTCATCAAATCTTTAACCGTGGTCATTTTTAAGTCTTTTGTCATTTACAGACAGTTCTGGGTGTACTCTGATGCTTTTGCAAATATGTTCCTATAAAAGGGTTTCATCTTCAGGAAATTCATGGAAAAGACTCTGACAAGTACAGGTTTCTGGTAACTGACTGTACTGCTGAACTGAATGAATAAGCATTTTCAGAACTCTAATGAAAAACTGATGAGCTCATAAAAGTGCTAACAAAAGATCAAGATGAAAAAATAATTAATTACATGGGACTGAGTGAACTGATGAGGATGAGTATAATTTTTGTGACTTTCTGTTTGAATTAAAAAAAAAGAAAAAATCCTACAAGGACTCAGAGGCAAAGAATATACAAATCAATTTTCACTGCAAAGTAAAGGAGCTGTTACAGTGGAGGATTACTGGACTGAATGTCAATATTATGACATAGTATGAGTGTGTTTCGTGTTTGGTAATTGCAATCATTGTTGCTTTTGTTGTGGTCATCCATGTACAATGCTTGGTGTCAGTCTATTTATCTCTTGTAAAAATAAAATACAGTGTGTGTGTGTGTGTGTGAAAAAAAAAAAAAAGAATGTTACAGGTGAATGAATTGCCCTAGTGAGATATGTATGTAATATAGCATCCTGTAATGTAATGTGTGATAATTAATATAATATAATAAAATGTAATATAATTTCTAAAAAAAAAAAGTTTCCTCATGCATCTTTGAAACCTGTCCTCCTTTAATCCATAGACTTAGGTGATTACAGATTTTTCTGGAACCATAGTTTTGCCTTTTCCAGCCAGAATTTATATGAATAGAATCGTATAAGTTGCTTTTGTCTCTGACTGCTTTCATTTTGCAGTTTTCCACCCACGGTGTTTCATATTTTAATTGACTTCATGTATTGAAATTCTGTTGTATTGCTGAGTATGAATATACCACAATGTTATGTTTATCCATTCACAAGTTGATGGACGTTTTGAGGGGTTTTTTTTTTTTTCAGCTTTTGGGTATTACAAATAAAGCTGCTGTGAACATTTATGTACAAAAAAAAATGTGCCTGATAATGTGTATTATGCAGAATACGCATTTGCTTTTATAATCCCATATGCTCTGGCAAAACTTAGCATTTTGGAGCTAAGACTTTATTATGCTCAGTGACAGTTTTGATCCCAGTTGACAGCTGGAGCCATGGACCTGGACCCAGTGACTCCTGCACTCCTTTTCCCAAGAAGGAGCAAAGTGGAAAAGCCATCCTTCCTGTGGAGTTCAAATGACTCAGTGTCCGCCAAAGGCTGCAGTACAGGGCCCACCCACCAGCCATCTGGGCGCCACTTCTTACCTGGCCTTCGGGACCTCCCCAGCTGAAGAAAAAGATATGGCACGACTCCGGCCTGAGGGCAGCTCACTGAGGAAAGAGGGGACACAAAAGAGGGCGGGCACTACGTGTACCCCAGGAACTCGGCCTGCCGTTCCCGTCTCACCTTCTCCTTCCCCGGCCTGTGTCCACACTGCAGAGGCACGTGTGCCCACGCACGCCCTGGCAGCCGGGCCTTTCTCACCCCCTGACTTAGGCTGAGTGCGGCCCGTGGAGCGCCACCCCACGCCCGGCCTCTCGCTGCCGGCCCTCCTGGCCTCCTGGACTTACAGGGTGTGGCTCTCTGATTCATCCTGCTTGGTGATCCAGCTCTTGTCCCCCTTCAGCGTGGTCCGAACCTTCATCTGCTTGAGGACATTATTGCGTTCCTCCTCGCCCGGTGGGAGAGGCTTCCCTGGTGGCGGCAAGGCCAGGCAGCGTCAGAAGCGGAGCCCAGCCCCCGGGCCCCGAGGCCTCCTTTCCAGCCCTCCCAATACACTGCTGTCACTCTGCTGCCCAGGCAGCGCTGTGGCCTCGCAGGGCAGGCCTGGAAGGAGGCAGCCGCGTGCCAAGCCCAGGACAAGAGGGCATCCGGGCCTCACCTTTGCTGCTTCCTCCGAGAGCTGAGATACTCATGGTGTTTGCTCTGAACGTCCCTTCTCGGTGGATTCAACAGGGCTCCTGGGGGCAAAGGCAAGCACACGGCTTGTCACTTCATGCATTTATAATGGCTCGTGGCTCACCGTACGGTCCTTGGCAAACTGAGACTGTGCCGACTGTCCTTTGGGTGGAGTCTGGGCAGAGGCCGCCGCTGGGAAACATGACCACCAACCCACTTAGAGAGAGACCTCTGATGGCCAGACTCCCGCCCAGCGAGCGTAGGGGAGGGGTGGCAGCAGTGGCCGACACTGGTGGACCCAGGAGGAGGGATGGGGGAAGGAAGGGTACAGGCTGGGGGACGGTCGCTTTGGGGGACCATCTCTCTCACTCCTTAGTCGCCATCTGACAGACCTTGAACGGGTCATCTAACCTCTCCAGCCTCCTCAGTGTCCTCATTTATAAAATGGGAGTTGAAAAAGAAGTCTACCCTTCAGGACTGCTGTGAGGACAGAAGGCACCAATGTTCTTGCAACTGCCCAGCACTACCCAGCACAGCAAAGATCGCAGTGACTGTCAACCTGTCCTTGTTGGGAGAGGGGACCGTCGGGGGTCCTTAATCAGCACAAGCACGGCCCGAGGGTGTCAGCCCCATGTGGTTCGGGGGTTGGGTCCATCTCTGGTGGGGAAAGCCTGGGGCCCCACTGCCAACTCCTAGTGGCCCTCGGGCACCAGGTGATGTTGGGAAAGCAGGGAGCGTCCTGTGCTCTGCTTTCTCTTCCTCTCTCTGTCTTTTCGCCCTGCCCTCCCCTGTGGTCTCCTCTCTGCCCTTGAGCCAGGTGCTGCCCTTCTGTGGCCCGTGAAGGGTGGGCCGTCATGGTCCCCGACACCTTCCAGCTCCAGGAGGCGCTGGGGTGAGGAAGCCGGCTCTCCAGGATGGGACTGGCCCAGCACGGGTCTAGTCAAAGCACTGACCCGCCACCGCCGGCCCCTTGGGCCTCAGGAGAGGGGCTGGAGGCTCAAGCGAGGGGGCGTGACAGGAAGCAGGGGCCCTGGCTCTGCCCACACAGTCCTAAGGCACAGCGACCTCCCTCTTAGGGGCCTGCCACCCTCTGGGCCCCTCCAGGGCCAGGCCCTGAGCAGCCGGGCCATGCTGCCAGCTGGCAAGTCCCGGGCATGTTTTCATGGAGGTCATGGGCACACTAAAACGGGCAGGGCAGGGGGCCAAGAGGAAACCCAATTTGCCACGTCAGCAAGAGCTGGATTTCCCATAAACTGCACCGAATGAGCAGCCCAGCAGGCCCGAGCCCTCTGAGTGCCAGGAACGGCACCTCATCACTGCGAATGGGAGCCCCGCGTGCCTAGCCCTGCACCAAGGATGCCACGTCAGAGTTCTGTTGAGCAGAGCTCACCCCGTAGGTGATCCTCGGACCACACTGCCCAACTGTCCCATCCCAGCAGCCCCCGGAATGGCCCCACCGGGCCGCCTGAGATCTTGGTCCCTCCGTCTCCTGGTGCTGCTGACTGACTGTGTGGCCTTGGGGGAGTCCCTCGCCTCCTCTGGGCCTTGGTTCATCAGTTTCCCCTCAACAAGCCTGTTGGCCACGTTGCCTAGAAATTTTCTGTCAGATCAGAAGCAAATAAACCACTTACTTCCAAAATCAGGGTAGATGCATGAACATGCAGAATGACAGAGGCAGAGGGGCCACTGGGGACTCCCAAGCCAAAGGGGCAGGGACGCACCCAAGAGCCCACAGCAAGGGGTGGCTTTACAGCTTCTTGTCCCGCCTCGCCAGACAAAGACCAGGACTGATGCTTCATCTCAGAAGTCAAATGTCTTTTTTCATGGAACAAGAAATCTGAGTCAGGAAGTAGAGTCTTCTCATGGGACTGAAGAAGAAGGCAGCGCTTTAGGACAAGGAGACTTTAAGGTAGTGAGTCCCAGCCAGACGGATGCACCATGACACTTGAATCTATGTCCCAGCTGGACAGCTGGCTTCTCCCTCCACTTCACCGCCTGCCTTCCCTCCCCCCAACAGCCATGGTTCAGGCTGCAGTGACTTCTGCCCTCCTCCTTGGTCCACCGGTTTCCATCTGTGCCTCCTTCTGGCAGCACTCATCGGCCCCTGATCCCTCCTGGCCCACATCAACCCGTGCTTCTCACTCAGCTTCTGCTGGTCCCCTACTGTCTCCAAGGCTGGGGGCAAACTCCCCAGTCCCCTGACCCAGCCACTTTTCACACCTCAATGTCAACAGTGTGCTCCAAGCGGACCCCATGCCTCAGCATCCCTGGAAGGTGGCCCTGCCAAGTCAATCCCTGCGCCTTTGCTTATGCCGCTGGGCTGGAGGCTGGCGTGGGCCGTGCTCCTGACTTACCCAATAGCGCCACCACTCCTTTGAGCCAGGTCTCCTCTCAGACCCACCATCCACTCCCCTCGTCTGACCCTTCTCAGAGAGCAGGGCAAAGTAGCCGCCCAATCAGTGGGCAATCAGAAAACCCTCACTGCAGACAAGAGCAGCTTTGGAGGATGGGGGGTGGACCACTCAGGAGGGCATTTCCTGGGCGGCTCTCAAACACTGTTGGCGGGCAGGTCAGTCAGGGCATCTTTTTGGAGGACAAGTCTCCGTGTGTGTCGAAAGCTTTAGAGAGGGCAAGCCCATTGATCCAACAGTTCCCCTCACAGTAACCTCTCCTAAGGATTCAAGTGCATAAGTAGAACACAGTATACAAGAGGGTGTCATCCCAGTGTAGAATATGATGGTGCAAATTTGGCAATAATCTAAATTCCCAATAGTTGTATTTAAACATATTATGATCTACTGTTCAAGCAAATAATATGCGCCCATTACAAATGATAATGATATATGCGATATTTAACGAGCCTTCAGGTATATTGGTTTCCATATATCATTAAATGAAAGGCAGCTTTTGAAACCAGATGTGTAGGACGTTTCCATTTCCTTAAAAATACATTTACATAAAGATGCACAGGAAAAGAAACAACTGAAAGGACATATACAAAAATATTTTGCAGAAGCACCCTTGGGGGCAGGCTGAAAAACACAAGAGACACAGTAGCAGAGAATGAACGCACTTTGCACGTGCAGGCTCTCTGCTCCCTCCCTCACTTGGGGAGAACTGACCAGGCATCGAGGAGCCACACCACCCCCCTCCAGCCTGGCTGACTGTAGCCTTGGCCCGGCCCATCCGTGGGGCCTTGGGATGTGGGCTGCCAGCATCCAGTCCAGGCATCAGGGCAACCCACCAGCGGTAAGTATACCATCGTCCTGCTTCACCGTGAGCAAACTGGGATCCGGGAGGTTGGGCAACTGGCCCCAGGCCACACTTCCAACACTTTCAGAGGGTGGTGGGCCCAGCTAGAATCTGAGCCCCAGCTGTGGCTGCACAGTAGCCCTGCTGACCCCACACATGACGTCACGGAGTGCTCCTTGGAGCAAAATCCTGTGGTCCAGGCAGCTCAGCACCAGTATGGTTCCTGCAAAGCAAGGCACTTGGCCCCAGCAGCTGGCTCACACCTGCTGCAGGGAGGAGACTCTTGGACTCAGGCCAGCCATGCACACGGTGCCTGCCTGGACTCTCAGCTTCACTACCAACTCCGAGCTCCAGACCCCAGCATCCTCTCCAGGTGGGCAGCCCTCACCCTGCAGCCCCAGACTCTACCCTCTCCACGTCCAACACGCCAAGGTCTCTTATGCCCAGGGCTTGCACCTGAGATGCAGGATGCAAAATTCAAGAAGACATGGGAAGAGAGAAACTGTTCTGCACCTCCCCACTCACCCCACGCAGAAGGTGGCGAAAGAGGCGAGATGGACGCTACATCACTGGAACGTTCCATCTCCAGCTGCCTTCAAAAGTGGGGCAGGAGGCCTCCCGCCTGCCCAGGCCTTCCAGTCTTCCTCTTCGTCTGGGCACTTGGGCTTCTCCCAAACCGTCCTAGGCCCTCCTGGCCCACGAGGCCTGCCATGAGGAAGGGCCACCCAGCCTGAGAGCAAACACCGCCCCCCCCCAGGCTCACAGCTCTGCTCCTCGTCCCTAAGGGGCCTCACAGGCTGCATCTGTGAAGCGGTGCTGAGCCACCAGGCCTGTGAACCTACTCGCCGGGTCTCCTCTTGGCAGGACGCCTCCAAGTCAGAGCATGTGCCACTCGCTGGCATCTGGTGCCAGTTCTGTCCCATGCCATGGCTTGGTGTCTGGATGCTGGTGGGTGTCCTCACCTCCCAAATGGCCCATGTGAGCACCGGTCTAGTCAGGGCAGCCACTCTGTGCACCGTTTCAGGACTGTGGCCCCACTTCTACCTTGAGAGGGAGAAGTCTTCTGACTCCTTAGGAATTCCCACATTGCCCTGCCCAAGGGCCTGGCCTGGGCCACCAAAGGAACGGGTGGCTTATGTGCCACCTTCTACCCCAGCTATCCCTCATGGCACACCCCTGGATCCTCACTAGATGTAGCCCCACTAGGCAGGACCCCTTCCCGTGCTAAGTCCCAGGGAAAGGGCTTCCAGCCCTGATTGGATAGACAGAAGCAAGGAGCCAATGAGGGGCATGCACGGAGCCTGTGGTCCCGGCCACAGCGAGCCTGGTGGCATCAGAGGCCAACAGAGCTGATGCTGGCAGACAGTGATGCAAATGCTTGGCTGATGTGTGAGGAGACAGAGATGGAGAGAGAGACAGCGAGGAGGGCTCACCCTGTCACCCCGCAAGGACGTGCTGTGCCTCCAAAATGAGAAAACTAACTCACAGAAAGTTTTCTAGAATCGCCCACCTGCCTGACTCCCCACGTCGTGCACATCCACTTTCCCAAGCAGGCCTCTGTGTGTCTCCCCTTGCAGCTACCAACTTGACAAATGGCCTCGAGCTTCAGCCCAGGAGGCGTCTCCCAGAGGCGCCCTCAAGTTCCCCTGGGGCCCTCCCTCTGGTGCTGCTGTCCCCACACCTTTCCCGGCACAGCTGGGACGGGCTGGCTTCTTCCGGACAACGGGAAGGACACCAAGGTCGGGGCGAGGTGGCCGGGCCTGAGACCACAGGCAGCCCAGCCCCCAGGTCCCTGCCCAGGATCCCTGTGGCAAGGGCTTGTGTGAAAGGAGACGGCAGGGACCCCCTAGGTAAACTGGGAGGGAAGAGGAACAAAAGACCTTTAGCCGTGCTTTCCAGGAGCACAGAACATCGTTTCACACGCAGGAGCTGCAGCCAGAGGGCACGGGTGTTGGGGCTTGTCTGCATGTGTGTATGCTGGGCGCCGGCCACTGTGAGCAGGCAGGCGTGGGCGCGCCCCTGGCAGAAGAGCGAGGGGCAGGGCTTCTTCCCCAGAGGTGAGCTGTGACACTCTGCACCCGGGGAGTTCACAGGAAGCCCGCTGTGTTTCCTCACATGTATCGACCTTCTGCGGGACCCCATCTCTGGCTGGCAGGGATCAGACGCAATTCTGTCTCTTGGCACCAGAGCCCACGGCTCAGCTCTGGGCAGACTCATTAGGTGTGGTTAAGGAGTCAGAGTGGGGAAGCATGCAGCCAAGCTCAGTGACCAAGTACCGATGTGACGAGGACATCTGGAAGATGTCGTTGAGGCTTTGGGCCACCCAGGGGCTGGTTGCTGGGCCAACTTTAGGCCACGTTTCAGTAAAGCTGTGTCTGCGAGCATTTTTATGCGGCTCTGGGGCAGGGACTGCTAACAGCCGCAGGGTCCCGAATATGGCCTCCCCCATCACTTCAGGAGAGACACAGCACTCCTATCTGGGGCGGGAGGGAAGAGGTGAAGTGGCGAAAAGTCCCTTGTTTCCCAGCAGCTTGTTCCTGAGACGGGTGGACCCAGCCAGTTCTGATGCTTCAGCTGGATGCTGCCGGGGGGGTCTCAGAGAAGACAGCTGGCCTGGGAGGAAGGAGACTCCTTCCTTCCACAGGGCCTTGGCTCCCCACCATTGGATGAGGGTGTCATGACTAAACCATGAAAAGACAAAACCTGCAAGGGGGACCTCAGCCGTCACACCTGTCCCCTCTGGCCCTCTTATGACAAATAGCCTGAGGCTCCAGGCTGCCAGAGCCTGCGTTGCTCCCCTGGCCAGAGTCCCTCCATGCCTCCCTCCTGGCCCAATTCAGCCTGGGGGCTGCCACCCTCAGCGAGAAGTGGGTGGGAGGGAGGGAGTGAGGACACCTGTGCATGACCTCCCAGGCCGTGCCCCTCCTCACCTGTCCAACAGCTCGACCCACCGGAAGACTTGCCCCGCCGATGGTGGCCACCTCCCAGAATAGACACCTGGGTCCTCTTTGGGTGTGTTTCAAGCAAATGCCTTTAAGCTTCAACATAAGGGTCCTCCCTAGTGTGTAAGTGCCCGTGAGAGGCCCCTCTCAAGGTCCTTCAGGGTAATGAGGTGTCCCAGAATTGGGGCAGTCTGCATTACCAGGGGACGGGTGACACCAAGGTGGTCAAAGCCCACCTGCTGGAGAGCCCTGCCTCTACCCAACGGGCAGCAGGTGCCTTCCTTAGAGAGCTTCCCTCCGCAGTTGGCCTGGCAGCCCCTTGAGCCTGAAGGGGGCAGGAGAAACAAAAGCTGACAAGGCAGTGGGGACACTGCTTGCTCAGAGATGAGCCCGCCAGGCCCATCATCTGTCACTTCACAGGAGGGGCACACATGCCGTTTCTTCCAACTCAGGCGCAAAGGAAAGAGCAAGAGACACGGAGTCCAAGTCCTGTTCTGTCAGAAAAGGTCACTGGACATGTCACTTGCCCCCTCTGGCTGAGGAGGGAGCCCCAGTTTCAAAGCGCTCCCTGACCCCTGCACCTGGCCGTAGAGGGAAGGCACAGGCTTCACTGCAGCTCGTCACCAGGGCCACAGCCTCCTGTCCTTCCTCGGCAACATCCCCGGAGGTCAGAGGCCTAGCATCGTAGGGAGGGCCCAGGTGGCGCTGGGCTAAGAAAGGCCTGGACCCAGATGAACGATGCTGAGGCCCCAGGCAGGATGTATGAGGGGGCTGGGGACCCCTGTTTTGGTGTCCTCGTCCAGTCCTTTCTCAAGGCACACACTTGGCCGAGTGTCAAAGTTTGGACCCAGACTGACTTAAGCCAGCACTGGGTCAGCTGACCTGATTCCCCAGGCCAAAAGGGCTGGAACGATCAAACGTCCCATTTTATGAGGCAGTCTCCTGAGACCAAGTCTCATGAATGAGGACATCCTGATTCCCAGTCTCAGCAGCTGGCAAGAGGACAGCCAGCAGACGGGTTGCTTTCCTCCAGGGGTTCCTGGGATCCAGAGATTCTCAGCAGCAGTCCAGGGGGAAGGGGCCCTTCAGAGGCCTTCCAGATCGATGGCTGAGCAGCTGGGTCATGTCCAAGCCCCTCAGTTGGCTGCACAGCACACAGCTCCCAGGAGCCCTGGCCGGCCTCTCTGGCCTGTGCGAGCGACAGAGTGGAGCATCTTGCCGGCCCGCGATGCTCCAGTCCCAGGCCTCCTGCCTGGAAGCCAAGGGGTGGCAGGAAGGAGGCGTACCACATGGAAAAAAGAGCTGGAGGAGACTTGGGTTGCAGAGAGGGAAAATGTAATATGGAAAAAAAATGCCTTGACTGGGGGGAGTATTTGTAAATGTGCTTTACAGGTAAATGACTTCTGCATGAAAGTCTGGAATTTCACCTCCCCTCATCCCACCCCCAACACCCCAGAATCTACACTTCTCGGCGTCAGCACCAGAGGGGCCCTGGGAGGCAGACATCTGAGGCTGGTTGGCTCCCTCCAGGCGGTGGGGAGCTTGAGCCCCAAGAGGACAAAAGGAGCCACAGCCACCCAGCCACACATCACTCCTGTGCCCATTTGCTAGCTCTCAGCCGGCCAGATACAAGCAACTGCTTTGGGCAACTGGGCCATTTCAGAGGTGGCTTGGCCTCAAGGTCCAGCAAGGGTTTCTGGCAGGACCCTCTGAGATGTCTCTGTGGAGGCCAGGGGGCTGGGCGGGGCCAACATGCTGGAGACAGCAGGGCCAATGCATGGGCCTCACCCTAAACAGGACCCTTCGCCGGAGCCACGTACATGAGTTATTCCCAGGGCCGCGACCTCCCCTGCTGTGCCAGGAGAAGGGGCCCAGACAAAGCCCGGGAGCCGTATTGTGGGGCCTGGGCCAGCTCTGTCCCTCCCACCACACATCCCAGTTGTCTCTGCAGCCCGGAACCAAGGTGGTCTTAAGCTCATCCCAGTGGGGCAGAGATGCTGTCCACATCTGCACACAGACAGTGAAGGGGGTTGAAAGGGACCCAGGGGTCATTGGAGCCCACTTCCACCCCAAACAACTCTTCCCACCCCAGGAATACCCCTGCACCCTCACTACTGCCACCCATTCAGCCTTTGCCAGAGCAGGCCCAGTGACAGCGAAGTCCCCTCCATTTGCCCCTGACTGACATTGGCCAAGGCTGATTCCTTCTGTCCTAGTCACAGGTGCTCGCGAGTGACGCTGCCCTCTCCCTTCCCCGTCCCCTCCTTTCTCACCCAGAGTTCCCTGAGCTCCACCCCCACCTCTTATCGCTGTCCTCACTTTTGGATGAGAATATGGAGACCCAGAGAGGAGAAAGTGTTTGCCCAAGGCTGCATATTCATTTATTCCATAAGCCTTTAGACAAAGTGGAAGCCAGGCTAGGTGCTGGGCAGACAGACAGGCGGGAGCCTAGAGCAGCACTGCGTTTCCCAGGAAGGTGCCGTGGCTCGGGCCCTTCTGAAAGAATGAAAGAATGAGTAGGAGCTCGCTGGGCAGAAGTGATAAGGCAAGTCCTGGTTTTTTGTTTTGTTTTGTTTTTTTCAGTCTTAAACCGGGCGCTGCCTGATGTAAGCATTGACACCAGGGATACCCGTTCTGCTGCTGGGAATCCTCGGGCCTGCTCTCTGCCACATCAAGCTCCGTGGGAAACTGACCTAGTCGTCAGAAAGTGGCGAGCTGAGCCAGTGATCACAGGGACCAGATCAAGGCCACTGGACCGAGCACCCGAGGTGTGCCCACAGACGTGGCCGGGGCCAGGGACTGCCAGAGACAACCAGCAGCAGCGTGGGGCCTGCCCACCGTTGGCCCTGGAGGCCAGGCCTCCTCTTGGACCCAGGGTGTGCCACAGAGCCCCACAGCCACCTTGGCTGCCACCACCAGCAGCCCCAGTTCCCGGCTCCCTCTTGAAATGGGAAGTGAGCCTAGGCAGTGTTTCTGAGAGTGGCCTCTGGGTCCCTCTGGCATCCAGGTCACCCGGGACGTGTGCTTAAGTTGCGAATTCCTGCTCTCCCACCCCCATTAGACTTTGAGAATGACACCCACAGGGCCTCTCGTCGTTTCATTTTCCAGTCCCTTCTCCACCCAGCCCTGCCCCTCCTGCTTCCCTACCCCTGCCCTCCTCAGCCCTCAGTCTGCCCTGGGCCCCAGCGCCAAATACGGACATGCGTAGCTGTGAGATAAGGTGGCCTGGCTCTGTTCCTAATCCTCAAATGAGTTTTGAGTGCCTCTCTGTGCCTCAGTTTCCCTTTGGAAAAATGAACTGACACCAGCCCTGCCCACCTCCTGACCCTGCCATGACCACTGGAAGGTGACAGTCACACAAGTGCTCCCACGTCAACTTCCCCCTTCCTGAAGAAAACGATCAGAAATGTTCACCGTGGGGGATGCAGATAAGGGAGTTCTTGGTACCATTTTTACCACTTTTCTGTGAGCTTTTGATTAATCCAAGATAAAAGTTAAAAACAAAAACATTGAATATTGTCAAAGAAATCAAATCAGGTGTTAGTAGGCATCCAGAAATGACCCAGGGATTTTCAAACAGTTTCTCCTCAGGTGGGGAGGCCACAACCCTCCCAATCTGGCCTCAACCTCACCCCTGGCGACCACGGCTCCTGGAGGAGGACAGCTCTGACAGCATACGGGTGACAACCTGGGGCCTCCAGAGCTTTCGTGATGCGCTCAGGTTTGCACAACTAGACTGTGGCCGAGCTGGTGTCTTAACCCAGTCTGACCTCCGAGCCGCGTTCTTACCGCTAGGCTGTAAAGGCGCCTCTGTGTCCCATCTCATACCCTACGACCAGCCATCTCCCATCGCCACTTCACAACCCTCAGCAGCGATGATGCCAACCTCTCCTGAGTGTCACTCTCAGGCGCATGGGTCCTTGCATGACTGCTCTTGTCCTGGCATCAGCCAGTTCTCTGCGGGCGCAGCAGGAATGAATGCAGAATCCCTGATGGATCCCAACCTTAGGTGCCCAAAGACCCGGGGCGCCATGTGGGTTGCTGCTCAGGACTCTGGAGCCATGGAAAGCAGCTCTCCTCTCCCCCAGCCACAGTCCTGTCCGATGCCAGGGGGGCCTGGCAGTTGGGGCAGCCTTGCTCAGCAAGCAGAAAGCAAGCTGGTGTTACGCATGAGCTGGCGCCTTATGAGCTGTGGCTTGAAGCAAGATCCCGACCAAAGGGATCAGTCAGCCGTGGAGGCTGAGTGGGGATGCGAGACGGCAGGCTTCCAGCTTCCAGAGTGCACTGGGCCAGAGTTGAAACTTTTTTGGACATGCAACTGAGGGCAGTTTGGGGACCAGGTGCCAATGTCTATGTAGCCAGGTCCCAGGCCCGCTGCTGGGGGCCCAGAGTCTCTGTTCTGCTTGGTCTTAGAAGGCCACAGGGGCGCTAAGCAGAAACGCAAGGCAAGCTGAAGGAGGCTGAGGTGAAGCATTGGCTGCTCCTGGGGTCGCTGCACTCCGTCTGGAATCTGGACTCGAGTTGACGAGGAAGGGAGGTTGGACAGTTTCTTTACTGAGTGGCCTGTCTCCTTGGGGCAAGGCTTGCACCTGATTTCTCTCCAGGGCCCCGCTGCCTAGCTCTGGGTGGAACACAGAGGGCTTAGGAAGAACTGGCTTTGGTCTTTCGGGAACAAGGGGGAGGCTAGACTCAAGCAGCCCCAAAGAATGCGCGGGCGGGGGGGCTTCCCTGGTGACGCAGTGGTTGAGAATCTGCCTGCCAATGCAGGGGACACGGGTTCGAGCCCTGGTCTGGGAAGATCCCACATGCCGCGGAGCAACTAGGCCCGTGAGCCACAACTACTGAGCCTGCGCGTCTGGAGCCCGTGCTCCGCAACAAGAGAGGCCGCGATGGTGAGAGGCCCGCGCACCGCGATGAAGAGTGGCCCCCGCTCGCCGCAACTAGAGAAAGCCCTCGCACAGAAACGAAGACCCAACACAGCCAAAAATAAAAATAAATAAATAAATAAATTTATAAAAAAAAAACAAAACAAAACGCGTGGGCCTTGACAGGGCGGCTCCTGAGCGCCCCCTGCTGCTTCCAAGTCCTCCTCCTCCAGGAAGTTTTTTCTGATCCTCCCCTACGCCAGACGCCCACAGCCCCTTGTGCTGATGCCACCTCTGTCGCTGACTTATGCGTGTCCAGAGGGTGGAAATGAACAGATCCAGAGCACCTACTGTGTGCCTGGCCCTGTGCTGGGTGCCTCTCATCAGCTCCCCACAGCTGAGTACAGAGCCCCCAGCCTGGCCCCGGCTTCTGAAGGCCAGGCCAGGAAGGCACACGGGCTGGGGCTGGGAATTGATGGAAAGTGGGGGTAGGGCAGGTGAGGTGGATCTGCTCCTTCTCATCCTGGGGTGGCCCAGGGGTGATGAGGTGAACAGGCCAAGTACCAAGGCCAACCTGCAAGCTGGCTCCTGGTCTGTGCATCCATCTCCCGGCCACTTGCTTCTAAGTGGTGAGCAGGGCCTCTGAGCTGGCCTCTGAGCTGCCCCTGGTTTTTTGGATGAGGCAGTGGAGACCCTGGGAAGGTAGGACACTCTCCCCCACCCTCCGCCACCTTCCACCACAGCTCTAAGTGACCTGGTGAGGAGGGAGTGGGAACCCAGAGCCCCTCCCCACTGTCCAGGCCTATTGGCACATGGGGCCCTGCCCCCTGTCCCCAGCCAGGTACCACGATCAGAAGTCCAAAAGGCCATGAGGCCCAGGCACGACTGGGTCCAGGTGCCAGAGGCCTGAACCACCGCTAGGTGGGTTGTGAGGGGCTCTCTCTCTCAGGGTTCGCTGAGTGGTCCTGAGATGCGGCCTTCCACGATGTCAAGACTAAGTGCAAATGGCCCAGTGCGAACACAATTCCTATTGTGCCTCAGATGTCCCAAACCCCAGGCACAACCACCACCGACCTCATCTGAGACCCCAGCAGCCCTGGGTCTTACCCCCTTGGACCGTGGAGCTGCTGCCTGGGCGCCCCCGGCTCAGAAGCAGCAGAGTGGACAGAGCAGCTGAGCTTTCAGTCTCTTTCCAAGGCAGAGGTATCACTCTGCCTTTCCAAAGAGGACGAGGCTCTTGGCTCCCCTGCCCCCATGAAACAATCCAGCCACAGAGCCTGCTCACTGCAGATCCCGTCGATAACACCCAGCGGCGCTTGATTCGGCGCCTTCTGTCTGAGAAGCTACCTTCCCAGTGGCCCTTCAGGGACTGCCCTGTGCCCAGCACATGCTCACCACAAGCAACCAGTGAGCCTCCTGCTCTGGGCTCCAGGGTGAGCTGGATTCTGGGTCTCAGTGTTCTCATCTATAAAATGGACACAGGGAGAACTAGCTGATGTGAGATAGCACCCTGGCTCCAGGCCATTTACTAACAATCAAACCCTCTCTTCCAGAAAGAGTGAGGACGCCGGGACCAGGCCAGCCTTAGGTGCCTCTCTCCTTAGTCTCTTTGCTCAAAGTGAAAACCAGAAAACTAAGTACCCTGCCTCAGCCGGCGGAAGCCCAGGAGGGATGCTTAGAGAGGGTAAAGATTATGGATGGGGAAACTGAGGTCCCGAGTTGTCCCTGTCACCCGGCTCATCACTGGCCGGGTTCCCCCCGCTGACTCTGCCGTCCGCGCCAACGGCGACTCGACAGCCCTACCTGGCACAGGTGCCCGGCTCGCGGGGCGGGCGGAGGGTCGGGCGGGCGCGGGGCGCGGGCTCCCTCAGGTGGGCAGCGCCGGCCGGGCCAGGCCGGGCCGGGCCGGGCAGCGGACGCGGGGTGCGAGGCGCGGCGGGGAGCGCGCAGGGCGGCGAGGAGACGCGGACTGGCCTCCGCCCGCAGGAGAACAAACAGGTTTTCTCCTGCGCCCGAGCCTCGCCCCTCGCCCCTCCCCTCGGCCGGCCCCCTTCCTCTGCCCTCTCCCGGGGTAGGTAGATGCGCCTGGCACATTCCACGCATTCTCCCGCCAGTGTCCTCGGCCCGCCCGCCCCTTCCCGGCCCCGCCCCGCGGAGCTGCTGGAGAAATCAAGGCCGGGGCTCCCCGCACCGAGCCCAAAGCGAGCTCCAGAAGGCTCTGCAGCGGTGGAAAACTTCCAGGCAAATTCCTCCGGGCTCGCGGCCCCGGGCTGGGAGGCCTCCGCCACGTGAAGGGCCCGGGCTGCCCAACTGCGCCCCTGCCCGCGCCCGACGCGATCTGGCCCCCGCTCGGGGCGATGACTTGCACAGATGCTGCGGGTTAATTCTGTCGAGAACTACTGTTCCTAGATCCATTTTACAGATGGAGATCCCAGACAGGGTCGGGGAGGGGGGCTGGGGGCTGTCGGCTGAGATCATGCAGGAAGTCCCGGAGGCCGGGAAGGAGAAGAAAGTGAGAGAGCCTGCTCCCCGGCCGCGCCTGAGAAGTTCTCACCCTGGAAAACCATCCTGGGGGGACTTGGGGTTCCCAAGGCACTGCAGTGAACACCCTGTCAGCCAGCCAGGCCACCCCCACAAGCTGGGTGGGGAGACACAGGCAGACCCCGAGGGCCAGTGCAGTTTGATAAGTGTCATTCAGTCCTGCTTTTGGAGTACTTGTGTCATTGTCATGCTTGTGGAGTACTTGTGACGGTTAAGGCACTGGGCTGGGGGCTAGGATGGAGGGAGCGTCAGAAGAAGCCCCTAACCCTACCTGTGGGGCTTGTCCAAGAGACCGCACAGAGTTGGCCTATGAGGATGACAGGATCAAAACGATGGACCAACAGGTTCTTCTTCATCGATCCCTGCCAAATCGATGTCCCAAAGGGCCCTCCAATCCATCCACTTCTCTCCATGCCCACTGCCATCACCCTAGTCCAGGCCTGGGCTCCAGGATCAGCGTCCTCCGTGGTTTCCCTGCCTCCGGTCTTGCCTTCCTCCCCATCCAGTCTCCACACGGAAGTCACTTTAAGACTTTACACGTGGCTTCCCATTGCTCTGGAGATAAAAGGAAACTCTTTAAGGGGCTCAAGGATTCGGCTGTGCCGGCCTCTCTCTGCAGACCCAGCCACTCTCTCCCTCGGTTCAATACGTTCCAGCCACGCTCACCTCCTTCCGCCTTCTGAATGCATCCTGTCTCCTTGAGACTTTTGCTCTTGGCACCACTCAGACTCCCTAGAATGTCCTTTGTCCCCTTGTCTGGTTAGTGAACTCATAGTCATTCTTCAAAACTTTACTCAAGTGTCTGTAAATCCTCTCCTGACTCTACAGGCCACCCGGGGTGGGGCGGGGGGGAAGATCACTTCCTTCTGTGTGCTCCCCCAGTTCCCTCTGACTACATCAATCAAGCATAGTGGCTGTCACCTTTTATTGTTCTAGATGGTGAGCTCGGGGAGGGTAGGGCCCTGTCTGAGTCATCACTGGGACATGGAGACCAACATGGCAGGTTGGAGGGGATTGAGAGGTGATTGAAACTCAGGAAGTTGTCCTTGTTCTTCTTGGGCTTTATCAGGTAGGGAGGAGACTGCCCTGTGTTTGTGTGAATATGTGTGTGGGGTGTGAGGGTGGGGATTGTATATAAAGTATAACGTCACCTCAGTTCAGCTGTGTCTCTGGCCAACAAACGTTTCTCTGCTTCCAGTCTGGTGGCCAGCATCTAACACCTTCCCGCCCCCTGACCTCAGGCTGCTGGCAGCCATGGACTTGGCTTGGCATCCTCGCTCCCAAACATACTCACTATATGACCTAGGGTGTGTTTCCCCGTCTCTGGGCCCCCTTACCCTTCCAGAGCCCCTAGCTTAAAGAGGTAGAATGGAGAGGACAAGAGGTGAAGGAATAGAGGTAAGGATGAGAAAGAGGGTGGCCCTTCTCTCTAAGGCCACCAGTAGGAAATGGCAAGCTGACTCCCGAGCCCTGAGTCTGGGTTAGCCAGCTAGAGAGTATAAGCAAGAGTGCTGTTCAAAGCCACCAATGGCCAGTCAGCGAGGGCTGCCTTGGGCTGGGCTGCCCTGGGGCCTCAAGCTCTTCCCATATACCGGGTGATTCAGCCTCTGCCAGGTCAGATCCACCATGACAGTGCCAGTCGACCTTTCCTTAACTCCTCCCTCCCTGCCAGGCTTCCAGGCCCTGCATCTGATCTTGCCTGCAAACGGGTTTGACTCGAATGGTAAGTGCCTTGCCCTGCCCTGCCCTGCCCTGCCCACCTGTTCGCTGTCCCAACACAGCCCCCACCGCCCCTGCCAGGGCCACCCCAAGCCACATCAGCCAGCGTTCGTCAGCCTCCTCTTTGACTCCTTGCCCTCGGGCACGTGGACCCAGACACACCAAGTGCTCTCGTCCCAGCAGGCCACTGCACGAGATGTCCCCTTGCTGGTGACCTCCCAGCCATTCTCAGCCATAACGCTGGCTCCTTCATGAACTTCCCCTTGGCCTAGAGCTCGAGGGCCAAGACCCCTGTGGCTGCTGGCTGCCCCCAGACTGGGCTCTACCCCTGTCTGGCTTGAGCTTGGCCCTGTCCTTTTCTACTCTCAGCTCCTCTTGTGCCTTGACACCCATCTCTAGCGCCAAGGCTGACCAGCCACCCAGGCTCTGGCAGAGTCCTCCTGAGGGCCCCCAGCTCGAGCAGTCTCCCCATGACAGGCGGGCCCTCAGCAAGGCCCTGCTCTGAGGCTACAAGTGCTGCCTCTAAGTAGGGTGGGCTGGAGGGTAGGGCCAGGCTGGGCTGCCTGGAAGGTAGAGGCAGGAATGGGCAGGTGTTGACCCCCTATATGCTGAGGGGAGCCATG
Source organism: Balaenoptera musculus (assembly GCF_009873245.2). Lineage (NCBI taxonomy): Eukaryota > Metazoa > Chordata > Mammalia > Artiodactyla > Balaenopteridae > Balaenoptera > Balaenoptera musculus. The sequence continues at coordinate 126,758,843 of NC_045806.1, read as the reverse complement.
AGCCTTGAGCCGGCAATGGAGGCAGATTCTTTGGGAAGCAAGCAGATGACAGGGGGACAGGTGACTGTCTGGAAAGAAGTGGCCAACAGTACTCCTCAGCTCCAGGATGGCCCCATTCAGATCTCCAGGGCTGGGAAGAGAATCCAGGCAAGCCAGTCTAGCCGAAGAGTTCCCAGGTTAGGGAGGAGGACCATGGGTGGGGCCCTGAAGACTGTCAGGCCCCAAAGCCAACACAGGCAGAGTGTCCCCACATTGGAGGGGACAGGAGACCAACAGCTGACCCAAACCCTGCCATGGTGCAAAGGGGGAAACAGGTCCAGAGAGGGACGGCATGCAGCAGCGGCCTCACAGCCAGTCTGAGGCAGAGCTGGGACTAAAAGCAGGGCTCCAGTTGCCGTGGATGGATCCCCCACCCAGCTAGGGTTCTCAGGTTCACGTGGAGGGAGCGCCGGGCTCCTGTTGGCACCCTAATCCCCTCCCTCCTTCCCTTCTGCTGGGGCCCGCCCTGACACCTCATCCTCCTAAGCTCTTTAACCAGTCTCCACTTGCTGGGTGACTCCATTGGCCCCAAGCAGGGTGGGTCCCCTCGGGGCAGGGGTCCCCAGGCATGGTTGTAGCCACAGGGGCCCCTGCGGAGTCCCAGACCTGCAGGCCAGGCCTCTGAGTCTGTAAGCAGCTCTCCGTGTTGCTGGGAGGTGGTCCGACCCTGCAGAGCGTGGACTGAGACCCCGCCTGCCTCAACCTGCACTGCCCCTCCCCGGCATACACACATACTCTCACTCACCAAATGCCCCGTTTAGGACCCCCTGTCCCCCACCGCACTGCAAGCCCCACCACAACCAGAGACCAGTCAGACCCAGTCCTGGCTTGGAGTAGCTCCCAGTCTGGTAGGGAAGGCAGACCAGTTCAGCTCCAAGGGGCAGAATCCACACCCGAGGATTTCTTGCTCTGTGGACAGTGGCCCCGCCAGGAGCAGGAAGGTTGTACAGGCAGGCCTCCCCAGCCACATGGACAAGTCCCACCCCCGCAGCCTGGACTCCCCACTGCCTTTTGAATCTACTACTTTGGATAAGCCCAGGAAACGCTCAGCCATCAGTCTTGGCCTGTGTGACCTGATGCCCCCGGAACGCAGACTGCCTTTTGTCTCTGGCTCTGAAGCAGCCCCAGGCCAGGCCTCCGGAGCACGAGTGCACAAGCCGAGCCAAGGCCTCGCTGGCAGATAATCCCCACATGCCCTGAAGAATGGCTTTTTGCTGCTTTAAGAATCATCCACAGATCGGAAAAAGAATGTTCTAATTGGAAAACCTCCCCGCCATGGTTTTCCGGAGTTTTAGTACAGTTGGCCGGCAAGGAGGCTCCTGGGATGAGGAGGAAGGGAAGTCATGAGGAGGAGAAAGTGGGCTGGCTGCCCAGCGCCCCCTCGTCCCCCGAGCTCAGCAGCCTGGGGAATCTGGAGGCTGTCTGGTCCTGCTGGGAGGCCCTCCCCCGAGCCGGGCCCACGCCCTTTCCCCCAGGGACCCCACTGTTGCCCCAGAAGCTGCCCAGGCCCCCAGGACCCTCTGGCAGGACCGATGCCCACTGGGCATTGTGAGCATGGGCCGAGAAGAGGAAAGGTGTGGAAGCAACCATCTGCTCAAGAAACAGGAAGGTGCCCCAGACCTGACTGGGGCCCTGGGCTGCGACACCTAGCCGAGGATGCAGGATGCATGGGAAAACTGACTTCTGAACAGCTAGATCTGTCTGGAGAGGGAGGACTCTCTCGCTCAGGGGCCCTGCTAAGCCTGGCCTGGCTAAACCACTCGTGGCGGGAGCCGAGGCCACAGCGACCTGAAGGGCTGTCCAGCTCCAAGAGTTGCTGATTTGTTCCTTTGGGTCAAGCATTGACCTTGCCCTTGGGCAATGCCCACCTGGGAAGGGGAAATGCAGTGGATCCTTGAAACTCCTTCACACGGGAGCGCCAGGTTACTGAGACTCACCTTAGTTTTCCCAGAAACCTCCCTGTGTGCTTAGACAGTAACCTGTACTTGGGGACTATGAACTTGAGCACATGGCTCTAGGCTCCCTGGCACTGTGCCCTCCACCGCTCCCCTTTCTCCCCCACTTGCCCCCTTTGTGACCTTGAAGACTGCAGCTCGCTCACCAGCACACCTCTGTAGAGCTCCACTGGCCACACGTGGCTATTTAAATTTAAATGAATTACAATGGAATAAAATTGAACCTTCAGTTCTTCAGTCACAATAGCCACATTTAGCCCCATGGGGCCAGTGGCCCCTGGAATGGACAGCACAGATAGAGAACAGTTCATCACCGCAGAAAGTTCTATTGGACATCGCCACTCTAGCTGCTTCACTTCTCCTTAGAGGGAAGCTCTCAACTTCCTCCTTAACTGAAGCCGGGGTCCCTCCACTAAGCGAGGTGCCCCCGTAACCTGACCCAAAGGACGCATTTCCTTCTCCCATACCGCACCTACTTTGGGGTAGACTAGTCTGTCCTTGGATGAAAACCTCTCCTCCTTCGAGGCTCAGGCCAACTGGCTAACGCACTCTCCAACATTCAGTCAAGTCTTTGCAGCGGGCTCATTCTTCTTTTCCACCCAGAGGTCACTGCATGTGAGAAAGTGATTGGGAGAATGGGACAGGACAGCAGTGATGTGGCCTCCCAGTTCTTCGAACCTGACATCTCTGAAGACCCTGTCAAGTCCACTGCAGCTGCCTCTTCCCACAGGCGCAGCCTACATCTTGTTGTCGCCTCTGGAGACTCTATGCGGGGCTTCCACTTTCTGACCCCTGTCTCCTCTCTTTCTGCTGGGCTTGTTCAGCTACCTCCTGATGAAAGATACCACCAACTGTCTTTCCAGCTCATGGGGACCTCCTGTCTGTTGGTCTGCTTTCTCCCCATCCATTAGCCCTTACTTCCCTTCCTTTCTCTCCCTATCCAGCATAGAGTCAATGGCCCATCACTTCAACACCTCTTTTGCTAACATCTGAATTTCCCTTGCTTTGCTGTCCCTCTGTCACCTCCACCTGACACTGCATCGAATCTGGACAAATCTAAACATCTGCTTTCCTCCTGCCTGCCCCAAGGTGATGAAGGTGCTGGCAAAGTTCACACAATCATGCAGAATGGTGCCAATGTAAATTCCTGGATCCCACCCCTTCTCACCTCCGCAATGACTTTGTCTTTGTAATTATCCCTTTCTCTTCTGCATCATAAGAAGGTCCATTTTATTTGGAGAAGAAGAGTCTCACTTGACCCCACTCCCACCTCCAGTTAGTGCCCCATTTCTCTGCTCCTCTACTGAGCAGAACTCCATGAAAGAGTTGTCTACACTCTCTGTCCCTGCTTCTTCTCATTCTCTCATAAACCCATTCCCATCAGGATTTCAACCCTACTGCTCCCTTAAAATCGTTCTCGTCAAGGTTACCAGTGATCTCCATGTTGCCAAGCCTGGTGCTCACACCTCTGTCTTCGCTTAACCTCTAAACCACAGTTGATCACTCCTTCATTCTGGAAAAACATGCTTCTCTTGGCTTCCCTGACACTCCACTTCCCCAAAGGTATTGAAGGTTAGGAGCACAAACTCTGGAACTGGACTGTCTACGTGCAAATCCTGGCTGTGCCAATTAATAGCTGTGTGACCTTGGGCAAGTTACTTTCCCTCTCTAGGTTTCCATTTCTCACCTGTACAAAGGACGTGAGAATACCAGCATCTACCTCCTGGGGTTGTTGTGAAGGTTATACTGGTAACAGATAAAAGTACTAACAATAGAGCTTGTTACATGGAGAGATGCTCAATGAAATCACCGCATGGCTGTTGATGGGGTTCAAGACACACTACCCCCAAACATGGCACCTTGGCATGTTGACTATTTTAAGATGAAGGAGTTTGAAAAAATGGCAGAAGCAAGAAGGTCTCTCTGACCTTCCCCACACTCCTGCCCTTCTCCCTGGAAGCAGGTCATAAGACCCTCATGTGAGAGGTGCCCTCCCCATACCTGGAGAGAAGGAGTATCTTTATCTCTAAGACAGGGGTAATGCCAGGAAGAATCCACACAAACAGGCCTTGCTAAGTTCCCCCCAGTTTACTACACTTTGCTCAAACTCTTCATCAAACCTAGCATCAAAACACTCAGGATTAACCATTCCTTCAGGTCTTCATTTCCTTATGAAGGCTCCCAAGCTTATGTTAAATAGATGTGTGTGCTTTTGTCCTGTCAATCTTTCTTTGTCAGTCTAGTTTTCAGACCTAGCCGGGGACCCTGAGAAAGTCGAGGAAACCTTTTTCCTCCCCTACAATGTCCAAGGGTTGACTCAAACTAAAGACATACAGATAGAGCTCTTGTGCCCTATTCCACACCCTCCAAACCTCTCTTCTCTAGGTCTTCCTCATCTCCATCAGTGGCACCTCCCAGATGTGCACGTCCAAAGGCCCAGGTGGCAAACTTGATTTTCTTTCCTTCCCTCATCGCCTACATCCCATCAATCAGCAAGTCCTGATCCCGGCTCTACCTCCAAGATATACCCAGAGCTTGACCACTTTTGCCCACTTCCACTGCCACCACCATCCTAGTCCAAGCCATCACTCTCACTCACCTCCTCCCTCGTCTTCTGGCTTCCACTCTTGCCCCGCTGCATCTACTCTCCTCGAATCAGCCAGAGCAATCTCCCCCTGTGCTCTCAGTCTGAGCGATACGGTGACTTAATTCACCCAGCTCTCCAAGCTGGAAATTGGGGTACCATCTGAGACTCCTCTTTCCCTCTCTCCCTCCAGCCTCTTCTCCCAACTCTCAAGCTCCAAGGTCCCGTCACACTGGACTTCTTGCTGATCCCCACATAAGCCTTGTTCTCTGTCTCCAAACCTTAGTGTTGACTGAGTTCTCCCTGCCCTGGTTAACTCCTACTATGTGCACACCTCTAGCACGAAGTCATCCCTAACCACCAAGACCCAGCACTCATTACCCTGCAGTGTCACTGTCTCCTGTCTCTCTCCTCCCTTCCACTTGGATGTAGGAAACATGTCTCCTCCATGCTCACCTGCTCACCCAAGCACCTGGTAGGGTTCCTGAGCGGGCACACAAGAAATATTTGCCAAATGAATGAAAAAAGGGATAAACGTTCATGTCAAATGCGGTGTATTATCAAATAATGCACTGGCTTTTCAAATCAGTGAACTAAAAGTGTATCACTCAGTAGATGACGTTGGAATGACTGGCCATGTGGAAAAACAAGCTGGATTTCCTACCTCATACTCCACACCGAAATAAACTCCAGATGGCTCAGAAATTTCATGTAAAAAAAAATGAAACCATAAAAGTACTAGAAGGAATCCTGGGGTGGGGACGGCCTTTCTAAGTATGTCATGAAAACCAGAAACCATAAAAGAAAAGACAGAGAAATTAAAAACTTCTGTATGGCAAAACCCATCATAACTGTAGTTAGACAAATGACAAACAAAGATGAGTTATTTGCACTGCATGTGACAGGGAAAGACTTAATTTTCCTAAAATAAAAAAGGGCTCCTTTCAAAGCGAGGAAAATGGGCCAGCAAAGAAGGGAACAGACAATTCACAAAAGAAGACTTGCGGGAGCCTCCATTAACATCATGTGAAGGAAATACAAGTACAGTCTCAGAGAAGTTCAAGTTAAATTAGATCTGCAAAACCCGGGGTTACCTGAGGTGTGGGAAAATGGTCACCCAGGGGCCCTAGAGGTGGGAGGATTAATTGTTGTGACCTTTCTAGAAATACATAACAAAAAGAACGTTGAAGACTCCCTTTGACCTAGCAATGCCAACATTCAAAAATTCCTTCTGGGACTCCCCTGGCGGCCCAGTGGTTAAGACTCCGCGCTTCCACTGCAGGGGGCACGGGTTCGATTCCTGGTCCAGGAACTAAGATCCCGCATCCTGCATGCCGTGCGGCGCAGCCAAAGAAACAAAACAAAACAAAATAAAACCGATTCATTGTGCTGTACACCTGAAACTAACACGACATTGTAAATCAACTAGACTTCAATAAAATTAAATTTAAAAAAAATTTTTAAAAATCTTTTTATTATCTGATATATATATAAAATGACATATATGTATATTATATAAAATGTGATGCATCTAAACATCTACCCACCAGCCAGTGCCATTATCTACACCTTCTGCCCTCTGTCCTAGTACTTGGGATGACCTGTCCTGGCTTGGGCCCTTGATTCCATCTCCTGCCACCTAGTCATTCTGATCAGCATGCAAACATGCTGTAATTCTTCCCGCCATCAAAAAGCTTTTCCTTGCTTGCATCTTTCCCTCCAGCTACTCTCCATTTATTTCCCTTGTCCGTTTCTCCGTAGCAATCCTGGAGAGAACTACCTACACTTCCTGTCTCTGACTCCTCTATCTCACGGCCAGCACTTCACAGAAATGGCTCTTGTCAAGGCCACCGGTGCTCTCCATCTTGCGAAATCCAATGGTCAGCTTTCAGTTTTCATCTTACTGGATATGTCAGCAGCATTGGACACAGGAAACACTCCTTCTGGAAACACTTTTCACTTGACCCCTTCTCATTGTCCCCACCCTGTCCAACCTCTTCACTTTGGAGGGTCCCAGGACTCAGTCCTTGGAACTCTTCTCAATGATATTCATTTTTATGGTGTTTTCTATCCATCTTGTGCCTTTAAACACCATCTGAAGACTGGCGACTCCCAAATTTACATCTCCAACTCAGGCCTTTCCCCTTAATTTCAGATTCCTATATCCCAAGACCTATTACAGAAATGAAATCACACTATACATGCTGTCACGTATCTCATGGAAACTGCTTTTCCCTATTCTATGCATGCCTATTAGGCACTGTACTTGGTGTCCCAAATGAAACTCCTTATCGGCCCCTCCAAACCTGCTCCTTCCACAGTTGTCCCCACCAAAGTTAGGGATACAGAAATCTGGCCACTTTTCCCCATCTCTTCTATTTGGTGGTTTTGCTGTTAAGAACAAGGCTGCTCTGGAATTCTTGTACACATCTGACCACCTGAGGGCCACGAGAAGGGGCTATTTCCTCCTCACAGTAGCCCCTCTGAGCTACTGGCCACTGCCATGTCAACACACATGGCTCAGTCCCTTCACAGAGCACGTCACGTGGTGGTCGTGTGGTTTGCCTCTGTTTCCCCCACAGCCCGTGAGCTCTAGAAGGCAGAAACCAGCTCCCATTCATACCCCTCCTCTTCGCGACAGGCCTGGGGCCTGGCACACAGTCAGTGCTCAGTAAGTGTTGGGTCAACGGAGTGGAATCATCTCCAGTATAGAAAGAAAATGGAGATGCCATTTTGCAAATGCTCAGTTTCAAAAGTCAAGGTAGAGTCACAGCTGGAGGTGTCCCAGCGTCACTGTCCAATCCGTCAAGTGGGGCCCTCCCCAGGGAGTGGCTTGGAGGAGGTGACACTCTCTTGGACATATACCTTCTCCTTAATAGAACAGCCACACAAAACACAAAGCGTATGGGACTTCACAGTGCCCACCTTCCTCCCCTCCCCCACTGTGGGCGGCAGGTACCCAGCCTTCAGCTGTCCTTGCATGATTACTGAGTTTGGCCACTCTGAACACTTGTGTGAGGATAATATTTGTAGGAGCCCAGTAAATACTTGGTATGTTTTTTAAAACAGGTTAAATTGTGCTTTTTCAAGTTACATCTTAAAAGTCATACATACTTGCTCTAAAATATCAAAATTGCGTAGGATTGTATGAAGTCGCCCCAGAAGGTGATCCTGGAGCCTCCTCCCCTGCCCTCTCCCCATGACACAGGACAGAGGGAAATGACATTGGGAGGCAGGCTTCAGGTGGCCTGCACATTTGTCTCGTACGGGAGACAAAACTGCAACAAGTCACTGAGTCCTGAGGCAAGAACTAGTGCCAGTTGGGAGGGGGCAGAGGGCTGTTGGGGGAAAAGTGAAAGAGATGGTCGTGGGAAGAGTGGACTTCAGGGGAGCCTGGCCACGGCAGAGGCCCATTTACAAAGGAGTTCCAAGCTCCCTTGAGCCTCAGGCCTCAGGGAAGGAGGAGACAGAGATGGCAGGTGAAATCATGTCCTCCTGGGGTGGCAGAGAGCTCCTTCAGGTCATAGGTCTGGGCCCCTGGCTACACCACAAGGGACATGGGCTGCTCGGTCGATGTTTGCAAAAAGATGGAGAGAGGGAGAAAGGGAAGGAAGTGGGAAATGTCCTGTCGATGAAATGCCACCAGCATCAAGGTTCTTTGCTGTTTATTCCCTACATGTAAAAGCTGGACTCACAGCAGCTTTTCCAAGCCCCCCCTCACTATGAAATCAAGACTCCATGTAAAACTAAGTAAACGTGGAGTCACATTTGTCCGTCTTCAATTAGCTCATCTTGTGGCCACTTTGGTGCAGGTTTCTTGCAGCAGCAGGAACATTCCTATGTGGCTGGGATAGACTTTCATCTCCTCTTTCCCTGGCCCCCACTCCCAGCTTTGACAAGGGAGACCGCCACCAGCCCTGTCCTCCCTAGGTTCAGAGGAGCTGAACCGTGTGGCCCATCCACAAAGAGAGAGGCAGGTGTTTGGGGGCATTAGAACAAGAAATGGGCCGAGCCCAGAGGGAGTTTGGGTCGGGAATGGGAGAGACACAGAGAGGGTGCCTGCTTGCTTCAGTTGCTTGCGCAAATGTTTTATTTGGGACTTAGAGAAGCCTCGTTAAATAATTGAGGAAGGGCGTGAGACTGAGGGGCCTGTGCAACAACCAGGTGGAGAAGACTGACTGACACTCAGATATTACAGGGCTGGGGCTCGGAGGCACTGTCCAGGGTGGAGGCCAAGCGTCTGCGGGCAGAGGTAGCTTGCGATGGCCGCTGGGCAGTAGGGGAGGGTTGAGTGTGTAGAATGATAAGGAAGGCCAGGGAGGAGCCCCACCCAGCTAAACTGAAAGGGAGCCCCCATGAGGAAAGAGCCTTTGAAGAAGGGGTCAGAGATCAGGCATCGGCAGCCACATTTGTCAAGACTCATCCAGCTGTCAGGAGCAGCATACTCAAGGCAGCCTGAGCAGAGGGGAACAGGATGCCTGCAGCTCTGACCTGCTTGCTCCCAGGGGCTATTCGCCAATGATTGATTTGTTCCCATTAAGAGCCGGGCACTATTCTAGCCCCCCGCTGAAAATGAAACATGCGACATTAAGTGTCCTCACAGTCTAAAGGCATCCACCAACAGTGGCAGCCAGATACCTTCCACTGAGATGTTCAAAATGTGGCAGTACAGGCCTTGCCATTGTCACCAGCCACTGCCACAGCCCCTCCCCACCCCCCAGGGGCTGGCTTGCCCATGACAGGGGACTGACAGTGGAGATGCTCCCAAAGCACCCTTAAAAGAACTCACAACACCTCCCCCCGCCCATGAAAGCGCCAGCATCCCTTAATTTTCCCAAAGAGGGTACAGTGGCAGGAGGGTCTCAGCCAGCCAGGGTCTCAGGGAGGATGCACTGGGCGGGAGGTGGGGAGGGGAGAGTTAAATCCAGTCTGAGATTGACATTTTAGTCTCCTCTGAATTTCAATAACCAAAAAGGAGAAACTTCTGAAACCTCACCTCTGAGGGCAATACTATGATTATCCCCATTTTACAGATGAGGAGACCGAGGTCCAAGGTCACACAGCTAGTGCATGGTAGAGGTAGGGTTTGAGCCTGGGCTGTCTGCAGAGCCTGGACTCCTAACTTCCACATCTATCACCTCACTGGGTTCAAACAAATAACCCTGGAGGACTGCGTGGGGAGTTTCAGGAAGTTGGAAAGGATACCAAGGATATGAAGGTAATTGAAGGACGTGCATTGAGTTCAAATGCATTTCATTAGAAAGTTTGACTGTTGGTGTGCTACCAAATTGAATTTCATTATTTATATTAATATGAATTGGCCCTGCAAGACCCAGTGTGCAACTGCACTCTGGTGCCAACATGCTTGGTCATGATATAAGATCCTTTGACTGTGGCCACTTGGCTAATATTTTGTTGAGGGTTTGTGTGTGTGTGTGTGTGTGTGTGTGTGTGTGTGTGTGTGTGTGTATTTATGGCGAGTGGGATCGGTCTGTCATTTTTCTTTTCCATTCTGTTCCTATTAGGGAGCCTTCCTTCTTTTCCTAGTCTCTGGAAAGTATTGTTTTTGTCAGACTGGAATTTTTTTCTTGGATGGTTGATAGAATTCACTACTGAAACCATCTTTGCCTGGAAGTTGTGTTTGGGCGGGGAGTGTATCAGTCAGGGTTCAACCAGAGAAACAGAGTCAGTAGGAGATATATAAAGATACGTATTGTCAGGAATTGAGGGCTGGCTAGGAAGCCCAAAATCTGTAGGGCAGGCTGTGAGGAAGGACAGGCTAGAACTCTCTACTCTTAAAGCTTTTCAATGGATTGAATCAGGCCCACCCAGATTATCCAGGATAATCTCCCTTAAAGTCTACCGATTATGGGCTTTAATCACATCTATAAAATACCTTCACAGCAACACCTAGAAGAGTGATTGAGTAACTGGGGACTGTAGCCTAGTCAAGCTGGCACATAAAATTGGCCATCACGGGGTGGGGGGACTTCTAATTGCTGATTCAATTTTTAAATGGTTCTAAGACTATTTGGACTTTTCTAAGTTGCATTTTTTTCTATGAATTGTATTTTATTTCAAACTTTCTGTTTTTGCTCATAATTTCCTCTTATTATCATTTAAAGTCCATAGCATTTAAAATTACAGCCTCTTTTCTATTCTTGTGCTTTCTGTCTTTTTTCTTGATTAATCTCACCAAAGTTTTGCTAATTTTATTAGTCTTTTCAAAGAGTAAATTTTGGTTTTGTTGACCCTCTGTATTGAGTTTTTTTTCTTTTTAATTAATTTCTGTTCTTATCTTCATTCATTCATTCTTTTGGGGGGTTTATTTTGCTCTTCTTTTGCTAATTTCTTGAGGGGAATACTTAGCTCATTAATTTTAGCCTTCTTTCTTTTTGAACCACACACATCTGTGGCTAAAATTTCCCTCTAAGCACGACCTTGACTGTATCCCACAAATTTTGGTATGTAGTATTTTCCCTATCAAAACATTCAAAATATTTTCAACTTTCTATTATGAAATTTTGACCTACAGTTATTTAGAAGCATGTTGCTTAATTTCCAAACATGCCACAATTTTTCCAGCTATTTTTTGTTACCAATTTGTAGCTTAATTGCATTTTTGTCACAGGGTATATACTTCATATGATTTCAGTCCTGCTCCCTGTAGATATTTTTCAAGTTTTTCATTCATTTCCTTAAACATAATAAATGTAGTTCTTTTATAGTATGTGCCTGATAAGTAATGGTGTTTGGGGGGTACCTGCCACAGGGGAGCCTAGGAAGATGGGCAAGTATCATACTGCGGAGGATATTGAATATCTCACTACGAGCTAGAACATATTATTGGAGGTCAGTATTGCCCACCCTTTAGTCACTTGCATGCTATTTTCACCAATTTTTGCCATAAAAAGAAACATTACAATAAAAAGGAAATAATATGACAAATCATCTAAAATATTATTATCTGATGAATGCTTTAAGGCTGAGGTCTGCTCTCTTATTGTTAAAAATAGAAGATTTAGCAATCTTCTATTGTTTGAGGACCTAGTGAAACGCTAGCACCACAGTGCAAGTCAGTAGGAAAAGGATGGATTTTCCAATAAATATTATCTGTAACATGACATTAAAAACACTTTTCTCAACATTTTGCAAAATCATCATTGCAAAAATCATCAATGGATGCTAAATATAGGGGAGGGGGCAAGTTTCATGAAAATTATTTGCATGGTCCTGAAGTGTCTCTTGCAGATTGCTTATTAGTTGTAAGGGGGGAAAGTGTAACTACACAGGGGAGAAATTGGCTATCACTTTGACTGGGCAATCAAAATTAATATCATCTAGATGACACACTTATAAGGACACAACGTCACCTAGTTGTGTATTCATACGCAAAAAAATGCTGATGAATCCCCACTGCACATCACATAAAAAAATTAGTTCCAGACAGGCTACAGATCTAAATGTGAAAGATAAAACAACAAAGCTTTTTGAAGAAAAACATAGGAGAATATCTTTGTGAACTTAGAGTAATCAAGGGTTTCTTAAACACAACAAGAAAAGTGCAAAGTATAAAATAAAAAATTGATAAATTGAACTACTTGAACATGAAGAACTTCTGTTCATCAAAACACACTGTTAAGAAAATGAAAGGCCACCCCCAATATGGAAATCTTCACAATACAGAAATCCAGCGAAACACTCGTCCAGAATATATTAAACAAATAACTACTATAAATCAACAAGAAAGACAGACAACCCAATAGGAGAGTGGGTAAAAGATCTGAACAGGTATTTCACCAAAGAGCCTAACCAAATGGTTCAACATATGGAAAGGTGGTCAGTCTCATTCATTCTCAGGAAATGCAAATTAAAACCATGAGATCTAAAATTAAAAAAGACAGAGAATACCAAGTGTTAGCGAGGATGTGAGGGCAACTAGAGCACTCATGCGTGGCTGGAGGGAGGGTAAATGGGTACAAGAACTTTAAAAGACTGTTTGACCTTGTCTACTAAAGTTGAATATGCATGTTCTCTGACTGTTATAGAAGCTTGACGTTTTCACTCACCATACCTCAGAATGTGACTGTAGTATTTGGAGACAGGGTCTTTACAGAAGTAATTAAGTAAAAATGAGGTCATTAGGGAGGGCCCTAGTCCAATATGACTTCTTATGAGAAGAGGAAATGAGGACCCAGACACACAGAGAGGGAAGACCATATGAGGACACAAGGAGAAGACAGCTGTCTAAATGCCAAGGAAAGAGGCCTCAGGAGGAACCAGCCCTGTCCACACCTTGATCTCAGACTTCTAGTCTCCAGAACTGGGAGGAAATAAATTTCTGTTATTTAAGCCACTCAGCTTGTAGTACTTTGTCATGGCAGCCTGAGTAGACTAACACAGTATACATTCAACACAACTGCATATATATGTGCAACAAAAGGCACACACAAGGAATATCCATAGCAGCATTATTTATAATAGTCAAAAGCAACCCAATGTCCATCAGAGCATTTCTACAGAACTACAAACGTATGGATGAGGCTCTCAAACATAATGTTGAGTGAGAGAAGCCAGACATATAAGAGCACATACTGTGTGGTTTCATTTATGTAAAACATAAAAATGGGCAAACCTAATGTCTGCTACTAGATATCAAGAGAGTGGTTCCCCTCAGGGAGGGGACATGGCAGATGGACTTGTGGGGTGCTGGTAATATTCTGTTTCTTGATCTGGGTGCTTTCGTACAGATAGTGTCCTCTTTGTGAGCTGACATCAAGCTGCACACTTATGTATGATACGCATATTCTTTTCAGTGTCTATTTTGCTTCAGTACAAAGTAAAAAAACACAAGGGCACCAAACTTGGAGTTTTTGGTTTTTTAAAAAATAATCTGACGGATTGGAAGAGAATTGGGCAGGGATGGCCTTCCTTCCTTTGTTATTGGACAGCGATGGTTTTTTACCACCGATGGTGTCCCAGGGCACCCACTGGGACACACCTGTGAGGGCAGCAGGAAGCCTTTGCCTAGTGTTTGGTGGGGATTGGCAGGAGCCCCTGGTTGTTGGGTGGGGGACAAAGGGGAGCCTGTGCGGAGTCAGGGAGACCTGGGCCAGGGCTGCTTCCCTCCTCCAGGTTAATCAGTGGCGTGCCCACTGTCTAATCTATTGGGGCCCCCAGTGCTGCGGGGACAGCCCCAGCCCTGCCCCTCCCTGCCATGCCCAGCGGGCCTTGGTCTGAGTTTCTCCCCACTGACTCGGGGCAGGCTCCTGCCTCCAGGCCTTGCAAGCAGCTACTTGCCCGGCTCAAGTACTGATCGCCCGCTGAGGTCCTGAACATAAAGGGTGGAGGGATTCTTCTCTTTGGTTCAAGGCAGGGGGTGCCCAGACCCTGAGGGTCGCAGAACAACAGAGGGCCATCCTGTGGTGGAATACTTGAAGGTACACCTGAGTTTTTGTAGGCTGTTGTTTAGAACCTCCAGTAAGACCATTTCGGTGATGTGGAACAGTGCAGGGCTGTGTGATTCTCTCTCTCTCTCTCTCTCACACACACACACACACACACACACACACACACACACACACGTTTAATCACAGAAACCACCTGGGTCACATGTGCTTGACTGACCAAGAGTGCCCACAGCTGGCCGTTTTCTGAAGCCCGTGGAGCTGAGGGGTAGAGGGGCCTCCCAGAGTGCTGTTCCAGGGATGGTTGTGAAAGGCACAACATGTTACCACAAGATGAAGCTCACAGCCCAGCAGTCACCAGACTTCACTTGTGGCTAGATCTGGGCACAGAATGGAGATGATGTCATTAGAGCTTCACATTATTTCATCCAAATTAGCCGAGAGTTAATTAGTATGTCCGGAATGCTTTGAAGCCGAGGAGTGCTGTTTATTCACGATGAGCAAGGCTTCTGTCCCTCACTTGCTGTGAGGCCACTAGGAGATAAGCGTCAAAGCGCGTATAGGAGTGTCCTGGGGCTGCCACAATAAAGTGCCATACACAGGGCAGGGTGCGGGGGAGCTTTAAACAACAGACATTTACCTTCTCAAAGTTCCGGGGGCCAGAAATCTGAAATCAAGGTATGTGCAGGGCCGAGCTCCTTCAGAAACCTCTAGGAGAAAATACTTCCTGCCTCTTCCAGCTTCTGGTGGCCCTAGGCTTTCCTTGGCTTGTGGCCGCATCACTCCCACCTCTGCCTCCGTCTCCACATGGCAATCTGTGTCTCTCTTTCCTCTCCTCATTAGGACATCACCTTATCGCATTAGGGTCCCCCTGAATGCCCTCGTCTCAACTTGCTTATGCCTACTAAGACCCCATTTCCATATCACGTCACGTTCACAGGTACTGGGGGTTAAGGCTTCAACATGTCTTTTGGAGGAACACGAGGCAACTGGTGACAGTGCCCATCTGGTCTCCAGTGGCCAGTGAGAGCTTTATTCCAGTGACTTTCCCTCCCTCACTACTTTCCTCAGCACAGACTTCTAGAAGGAGCTGGATAGAAGACTCTAGGATGGGGTTATTGTTGTAATAGCTATTCTTTCATGAATAGGCTTTTCTTCTTAGACTAATCTCAGCCCTCCCTGAGTCTTGGCCCCTTATCTGAGCAATGAAGGGGCTGACCTAGGTGCCCTCACTCAGTTCCAGACCCTAGAGGAGGAAGCTCAGCCGACTGGGTGCTGGACTCTGGCCCCTGAAGACTGCTAGGCAGAGCCTGGCTGTTCCCAGGCAGTCTTAGGCCAACTTGGACTCATGGCACTTGGGTCCTGGAGAATTCCTTCAGCCCTGGGTAATTACTGCTTTCTCATTACTGTATTGCTGGGCTTTCATGCCAGCGGCCTACTACAGCAGAGGCCTCCTCTAGCTAACCCCCAAGGCAGCTTCTGCCTTCTCTTCAATTCCATTTAGCTCAGCTCTGTGGAACACTCATGCTGAGGTGGGGAGACGTAGGCTCCAGGGTGCCAATGCCTGTACTGGCAATTCAAGGGTCACAGGGAGGTTCTGAGTGGGCCCTGTCTTGGAGGACTCATTAGCCTAGAGGGATGCAGGTATAAGAGCCAGGAATCTTGGGCTAGTGCCAGTGGTAGAGGAAGCAGGCACAGTGGGAGCTTGGGGGAGGGCACAGCAGGACCTTCAACCGGCCAGGCTGCCAGCCCAGGCAAAGGGGACAGGAGGCATTCCAGAGAGAGGCCCTTACATGCTACCACGGGTCTCCCTCTAAAGCTCCTGAGCAGAGTGCGCGTGGAACCCCCCGGCCGTAGATGTCAAAGGTTACCTTGGGCCCCTCCACACCGAAATCAGCCTCTCAACATCCAGTGGTCTGAGCCAGAACTGGTTTGGAAAATTGAGCAATCAGACAGTCATGTAAACAGGACAGGGACCTCTGGAGCCCTTGGCGCTACAGGGCCCAGTCTCTACAGGTTTGGTATCAGCACCACATGGGCCCATATTGGGAGCCCCTTTAGTTGGCTATGGCTAGATGGCCTTTGGCTGGTTGGCCTTAGCTTAGCCTCTGAGCTTCATTCCCCTGAGTGCTAATCCCAGCCCCAGACAGGGCACAAAGGGCATGTCCAAATCCCAGTCCCTCCCCTACTGGGACCCAAGGCCCAGTCCAGGATCAGAGGCCCTGGGCCCGGGCCTGGAGGCAGTGCTGGAGCAAACACTTGCTCACCTGGGCCACTGGATTCTCACGCCTTTCTGAACCCACCCTACAGATCCACCCACATTTCTCAGCACCTCCTAAGCCAGTGCCATCCTATTAGTGACCTCTGTACAGGTTTTACAATCATCACTTGTGCCAAACTAGCCCAGTGAATGATCTGAATAATATTTGGCAGACAGGGCTCCAGGGATGTAGCAGTTTGCTCAAAGCCCTTGGCCCAGCAGAGGCAGGTTAGACCATTAGGTAGGCAGCCCTTTGGCGCTTTACCCAGGGCCTCGTCTCTTCCAGCCAGCTCTGCAGGAGCTGCCCCACACTGGATTCATGGCTGTTGAGCCTATCAGGACTTGTCTTCCCTTTGGCCCCCTCTTCCAGCTGGAGGCCTGCCACATACCTGGGCCCCAGTACCTCCCATGCCTCAATGGCCTGCTCAGCACCCTCTGTGTGCATCTACCCATAGTGTTGCAACTCTACCTGGCCGCCGCCTAAGCTAGTTGTCTCACTGCCTTGCACTTGGGTTCAGACAGAACTTCATGCTTGACTGGTTTTGCCAGACGAATCTTAGAGGACCAGGACACTCCTACCCTACTGACCACCAGCCCAGAGGAATCCCTTTCTAGATCCCACGTACCTCATTAGCCACTGTGGTAGGTTGATTAATGGCTCCCAAAGACGTCTACATCTTGAGGAGAACGAGATGTGGCAATGGAAACAGAGACTGGAGTGAAATAGGCAAGAAAATGGATTTTCCCCCCAGAGCCTCCAAAAGCAACCACCCTGTTGACACTTTGACTTTCTGTCAGTGTAACTGATTTTGAACTTCTGACTTCTAGAACTGTAAGAGAATAAGTTTCCATTGTTTTAAGCCACTAAGTTTGTGGTAATTGGTTACAGCAGCCACAGGAAACTCATACATCTAGTATTCCCATCCAGTGCAGGGGTTAGGAGCTCAGGCCACTCAGGATTATCCTGGGAGAGTGGAAAGCCATTGGGGAAAAGAATGTTGGGCCAGAGGGCAGCCAGCCTGGGGTTAAGGCACAACTGTGACTCCATCAGCTGTGTGTCTTGAGAAAACCCCTCTCCCCTGCCCAAGGCTTTGGGCTTCCCTGTACAAAGTGGGGCTCAGAATAAACAGGATTGTCGTGAGGATCAAAGGAGAGAACACTGATCTGTGTGTCTGTTCATCCGTATATTTGGGAATGTGCTGGCTGAGGAGGTGCTGAACAAAAGCCAGCCCTCTGCCCTCCTCCCCAAGACCCTGCTCCTGTCATCTTGCTCTGCATTCCTCTTTGGCCTTTTCTCCAGCCCCCTCCTATCAAAATCATTTAACAAATCTGGAGTGTCACTGGTGTGACTAGCATCATCTGGGTCAGGAGCTGGAGGGTTCTTTAAAGTCAAAGAAAATCTGCCCTTGAGAAGACGACCATCAAAGAAGAATATGGAGGGGAAGATGAAGGAAGGATTCGAGTTGCATGAGCAGGACATGGAAATCTGCCTTGGGTACAAGAGTACCACTGACTGACAATGCTTGCTGCCTCAGGCTGTAGCTTCTCTGTGACCACTGAGCCCAGTTGTAATGAATTGTGATTCTGTCATTAATAACTACCTCTTCCTCCCTCACCAGACCGTGAGCTCCATGTCACTCTCCAGGGGGCAAGAAAGTCAAAGCTCCTTGACCCCTGCAACCTCATGTCCTACCATTTCTAGCCAGAGCCCACGGTGGTTCCCTTAGCCTGGAAGGTGGAATGCTATTCTTCCTCAAGTTGGCCAAATCGGTCTCATTCTATTTTGCTTTGTTTTGTTTTGTTTTTCTGATAGTAGCCATCCTAATGGGTGTGAGGGGATATCTCATTGTGGTTTTGATGTGCATTTTCCTAACGATCAGTGATGTTGAGCAGCTTTTCATTTGCCTGTTGGCGTATTGGTCACTCTTAAGCAGAGGTTGGCAAACTTTTTCTGTAAAGACGAACTATTTTAGGCTTGTGGGTCACATGATGTCTGTCATAGCTGGTCAACTCTGCCGTGGTAGCACAAACACAGCCATTGACAATATGTAAAAGAATGGACGTGGCTGTGTGCCGATAAAACTATATTGACCAAACCAGGCAACAAGCAGGATGTGACCCTGACTTCACAGTTTGCAGACCTCTGCTCTTGAGGCAAGGAGCATTTGAGTTGTTACTTTCTCTGTGGGACCCACTGAGAGTAAGGGCTCTACCTTGGTCACTTCTGTATCCCTTTGGACTTAGCAGGTGGTCAGTTAATATTTTCTGCATTGATGGTCCCCGACTTCCCCCGCCACAGCCAATGGCACCTGTGTCTCCTAGTACCTGCTAGACAAGGCATATTGCAAGAGTTAGTTGGGAGACAGGCTGCAGTAGAGGACAAAAGGAGGGACCCTTTCCCCTCCTTTTCTCCCTTACCCAGGTCACTCTAGAAAGTTCTGTGGGCTGAAGCAGCTAATGTGAACAAAACTCCTGGGGCCGAGTGGGTGCGAGGCAGACACAACAAAGGCAAGTCTAATTTGTGTCCATCATAATTTGGAGTTTTCCGAGATCGACAACTAGGTAGTGCTTATGGAAAGAGGTGAATGCTGGTGATGGAAGGTTCTAGTGTCTCCCAATATGCCTCTTTTCTTTCTCTCCATTCCTAAATATCTGTTTGTGCCCTTTGAGTCCTTCACTTTGGAAAGCCTCAGATGAGAGCCTGTGTCCCTTTGTGGTGCGTTAAGCTGCCTGAATCTAGATGGTAACATGGGGTGCACTGGCCTGGGGAATCGGGAGCGCATGGTCCAGCCCTGGCTGTGCTCAGTGCCTGAGTGCCCTTGGCTGTGGCTGCTTCTCTCTGGGGCTCCCCCAGCTGGTCAGTGTGGGTGTTACTGGCTTTCTCCTCTCAATGCCCTTCCAGTCTGGTGACACTTACTGATCACCTTCTCGGGAGTAAGCACTACACAGGACTCCAGGGACAGAGAAATGAATCAAAAGCCCCTGGCCCTTGAGCAGTGTAGCGGCTCATAGGAGATCTGGGCAGCTGAGCCAGTGATTCCTGTATGATTGAGGAAGTGCTCAGACGGCAACGCGGGCCAGGATTTGTAGGAAAGCCAGAAGAGAGAGATCCTCATGGGGGAAAGCTGCGAGGAGGAAATGATGCTGCAGGTGAGGTTTGAAAGAAGAGGACGCGGGCCCAGCGGTGCAGAGGAGTGCTGCTGAGGAGACGCGAGGAGCTTAGAGGCTAACTTGCTGGGGTTGTGTGGAGGGAGGGAAGGCGAGCGAAGTCACATCGAGAGGCATTTCAGTTCAGTAGAAGGGAGAACTTTCTAGCACCAAGGCTGTCTCACCCAGCAAGTAGAGAGGAAGCCTAGAGCTCCTTGTCAGTGGGGAGAAATGCACGCCAGAGTTTAGAGGGCTGTGGCCAAAGGCCTCAACCATTCCTGTCCTGTCTGCTGAGCCAGCCTCTGCCTTGGTTCCAGTGCTTCCCTGGTGTGGAGTCATGGGCCCCACAGATGGAACAGCTGGCCACAGGCAACCCCTGTCCCAGGAACACACGCAGACGGGGATGCCCATGATGCCTGGGAGCCCCAGTCTGGGCCCTGCCCCCTCGGCTCGTCTCTCTTGGACCCTCCATTCAGGGCAGGCTTCTCTGCAGCTGCTGGCGCCCAGCCCACTGGCTCGAATTTTGTGTTGGGCCACAGTCATCTGTGAAAAGCTGATGACAGCTCTGTGCCTCTCCTGCCAAAAGACACACACTCACAGATGCCCCAAAGGCCATGTCCAATTTATGGGGTTCACAGACCTCCCGAGTCCACACACGCGTGCCAGGCCTGGAACCTCTGCCCCAACTAGGCCCGTTGGCTGCTGTTCCCCATTCCTTGGACTGTCTCCTCTGCTTGCAGCTGTCCCTCTAGGATTCTAGGCCAGGCAGGTGCTTACCCATGCTTCCTGACCTCCCCTCTGTGCTGTGGGGACACTGGTTGCCTCTGCCTCCAAGGAGCTCCTGCCTGGTGTGGGTAGGAGAAAGCACACAGAGGGAATACAGTAAACGACGTAAAGATCGAGAGCCTCGGGCTGGGAGCCCAGAGGAAAGAGATGGTTTCCAGTCGGGAGGATCGGGGCAGGCATTGGCGGGGGAAAGGGAGCTGGCTATTCTGGACTCGGGGCCATATGGGGGAGAGGACACTGCAGGCGGCGGGGGCAACCTGGGCAAGGGGATGGATGACAGGGCCAGAGAAGTCTGCCTGGAGCACAGCAGGTGGGAAGCCCAGGGGAAGAAGCTGGCAAGGCGGACCCGCTGAAGTGTTTTTGGCAGAGGAGAGGCAGGATCTAGTTGTGTTTTAGGAAGGACACCTGTATGGGCGTAGAGTCTGCATTGGAGGGGACAGACAGATCAGCTCAGCCGTCCCAGTACACCTGACCCAGGTGCGCACGGGGCCATGTGTGGAACTAGGTCAGCATGGATGGGGAGGTGAGAGGGCCTGAAACAAGAGAGCTCCCCAGTGAACATGCAGAACCGGGCCTGGGCTGGTAGCTGTCCCCAAGCTGGGAGACAACGGCTGTCCCTCAGGCCTGCTGCTGCACAGGGGTCGGTTATCCAGCGTGTCATTTTAGGGGCGTGCACCGCAAGGCTGTGGTCGGCAGGAAAGGGACACGGTGGGAAAGTGGAGGGAGGGCGGTGGTCCAGGGGTCCGGGCAAGCTCAGTCTTACGGGGGCTGACGCGAGGTTCTAGCTGTACTCAGTGACCTGGTGCGAGACCACTTCAGTTGTTCTGAACCATTGGGGGGCTTGTGAAACAGAGTGCCAGGCCTGCCATCCAAGTCTCAGTTCAGGTCTGCGGTGGGGCGCCAGTGTCTAACAACTTCCCAGGGCTGTGCAGGGTCTATGCTTTCCTGGCTGTCACACTTTCTTCAAACAGGTGGGGGGCCGAGAGCATTTTGGTCCTCGGTGCTCCTCAGCGAGACCCGCCAGCTTCAGTCTTCCCGGCCTGAGACCCTCCTTCCGGTAGCTCCAAAAGCGGAGTCTTCCCTTCAATGCCCTGGCCTCCTCCTCCCTCTCACTCCCCAGAGGAATCCTGACTCCTTTCCAGGCCCTTCCACTAAGGCTCCATTTCTAGTTCCATGGACAGCCGCATCATTGCTCAGAGTTTTGTTACTTCCTATCTGGTCTCTCAGGCTCCACATAGGGTGGCTGGCATGAGTTTGTGGGTTTTTGCTCCCCATTGCTGGAACTGTCAATGGTCTCCCAGGCCTACCAGATAAAGTTCAGCTCAACCAACCTCCAAGGCCAGCTGGACCTTTCTGTACTTCATTGAATCTGAGAGACAACACATTGCTAATGAAACTATGACAAGCCAATGCCTGTGAACCTTACCTTTTACCTTGAAACGCCATCTAGGGGCCTGCACCTACTTACTCTTTATCCATCCTTCAAGGCCTTGGCTGGAAGCCACGTATCCTTCCTCTGAACTTACACCACCTCGTCTCGAGTGTGTCTATCATTTCCTACCTGCTATTATAGGGGCTTGTGAACGTATCTGTCTTAACTCCTCTGTTCTAACTGCCTTAGGGGCAAAAACCCTGTTTTATTTCTGTTTGTGTCCCCCCCCCACCCCAGTAGCTCAGTTTCCCCCCAGGTGGGGGTCAAGTTCATATCACACAAACTGCACGGCATGTACAATACTTTCACTTTATTCCAGTCTCCCCACCCTTGCACAAAGGCAGAGAAGCAAACAGAAGTCTTTAAGGTTACATTTCAATGAGTCTGAGAAGAAACCAGATTCTGTAAGCAGAACATCAGAAAATAAAGAACGCTGAATCACTATATGTGCTGACTGTTGGAAACTGGCCTGAAGGGTTCTATGCGCATGAGCTGCAGGGAAGTAGCCCTTTCTGCATCATCTCGTGCTGTTTCTGCCCAAACTCCAAGCGGATAAAGGAGGCACTCTTCTCTCTGACCTTTTCCATGGCTTACTGTCAAACTGCCCAATGTCCCATGCTAGGAGAGGTGCTGAACAGCTTGAAACGGCATGCCACTCGGGCAGACCACCACCTTGCCATTAAAAGGACACAGGGCTCTGTGGATAGAGAGAAAGGTGTCCATGAAAGAATGTTGTATGAAAAAATACTGCAGGCAGGCACACCAGCTGTACCTGAGAGAGAACTTGGGAGCATGTAAGGAGATGAACAACCGGTAGCTTTTCTCCCCAGGGATTTGGGGGGTTTACAGTTATTCAAGCTTTTTAAAAGTTTTTGCTCTAAACTCTGGGTCCATTTAAAATGTACACTTGAAGCCTCACCATGTGTTTATAACTTCTGCTTTTCTCTAGGGTATCTGTCATCTGTGGCTCCTTGAACAGTCTGCATGGAAATAAGTCTAGGACCCCCTCCTCAATCAGCAAATGGCTTGTTTCTTCCCTACGGCTTGACTGTTTACAAAGCCACTGGAATAAGGAACCCAGGAGGAAGCGGGTGGGGGAGAGGGAGAGAATACAGAACAGTAGACTAGGAAGCTGCCCTATTTTAAGAAATCCAAATCCAGTCCTACGAAGAAACGTCTGCTGATTTCGCTGATTTTGCCACCCTCGGAGTCACAGAAGGGTGGGTGTGCTCTCATAGAACCGGCCGGAGGAGAAAGAAACTCACTGGAAGGAAAGAGTCGTCGGCTGGGGAACGCGTGGAAGGGCCCGGGCTCCAGGCCGCCTCACTCGACCTTCCGCAGGTGGTGAAAGCTCCGCACAGTCCTGTCCACGGCGTCATCCATGCTGACCAGTGGCCGGTAGCCCATGACCTTTTTGGCTTTCTCACAGCTGTAGTAGTGGAATGTGCCAGCCAGCGCGACCCGCATGGGTGTGAAAGTGGGCTGAAGCTGGATTATGGGACTGATTACCGTCACCAGGAGGGACACCAGGAGGGCTAGGTAGTAGGCCACCCAGTAGGGGATGTGGTACTTGGGGGCCTCGTAATTGAGGCCTGTCAGGATGCGGGACAGGAAAGTCCAAAAAGGGATGGGCTCATCGTTGGTGATGTGAAAAGCCTGCAGGGGGGAAGGAGAAGTTAGGAACTGCTCCCCAGCAGGATGGCGCAGCAGGCCATGCTTGGAGCTTGGAGCTCAGCCAGGACCAATATTTTGAGAAACCAGTGGCCACTCCCTGCCTGCCCGCCCCAGTTCCTTTGCAAGGCAGCTCAAAAGTGAGGCGGTTATTAAGCCTACACAGATCGCAGCATTTCACGTGGTCCTCAAATCTGCAAATATGAGCCAGTGGCTGACAGGCCTTTTTGATTTGCAGCTGCAGGCAGCTTTCAGGCGATGACAGGATTTCAAGCGAAGCTTAGATTGCACTTGGGAAGGTACATTTGTTAATTTAATAATTGTGTTAATCATGGTAAATGCAGTAAATCATCTTATCTTCAGATGCAACGAACGGGTCATATGACACTTCTGAAATGTGCTGTCTTTGGTGTAAACTAAAAGCCATACCCACCATACCCCCGCCACACTGAGAGTTACAGGAGTGGGAAAATGGCAGAGGTCCAGGAGAAAAAAATGAGGCCCAAATACGGGGGATTCCAAAGGTAGGAGTGAGAAACAAAGAAGACGGGGGCCCTAGGAGTGGGAGTGAAACGAGCCCGCGTGTGCTCTCTCATCTCTGCGTGAGAGCTGACCTCACCCTACCAGAGGGGCGCAACCGTGGCCCCGTGGGATCCTAAAGCAGGTTTGCCAGGATGCAGGGTCACAGAAGCCATTTGCCAGTGGGTCCGATCGCTGGGAGGAGAATTGTGAAGGCAGGCGGACACACGGGGCAGGGAAGGGTGGGCCGGCTGCTGCCGAGCAGGCAGAAGCAGGTGCCTTACCTTCCCACCCAAGGCTGTGTCTCTGGAGAGGTGCTCTGCAGCCAGGATGTGTCCGTGGACCACGTTCTCCACGAAGGTGAAGTCCACCAAGTTCTCCCCGTTCCTGCAGGTGCACAAGGAATGGGTTCCCTGCACCGGGAGCACGTAGCTGCACACCTGGTAGAGCCCCTGCACATGGACCCAGGGCCAGGGCCCGCCTTGGCAATGCCGGCCCCTGGCACACCTGGGCATCCACAACAGTTGAAGATGTGCAGGAGGCCAGGGCTCCTAGGCCCTCAGGGCCAGTGGGATATTTAAGGGCCCACCAATGAATCTGCAAGTCTCGTGCCCTGCGTGCTCCATCCCAGTGTGGCCAACACTGGTATTGTCTGCTCTGGGCTCTAATTAGGGCAGCAGCTCTGAACTCCCTCCAGGGCACTCTGGGCTAATGCCTTGCTCTGGCCTCAGAGTTTTCTACTATCTCTTTCTAATCCCACCGCAGGGAAGCCAAGTGAAAGGCAGGGAGGCAAAGTGGCAAGGCACAGGGATAAAGGGGGAAAGAAAGGGAGAAAAGAGAAGGAAGGAAGGAAGGAAGAAAGGAAGGGAGGGAGGGAGGGGGGAAGGAAAGGTATACTGGGGACACAGTCCCAGTCTCATCACCTGCAGCGGCCCTCCCACCTGCACTTGCCCAGAGGAGGAATATTAACACCTCCCCCACCTTCCTAGATGCAAGGAGAGCGAAGGGCTTGGCCCTTAACCCTGGGCCAATTGTTTCCCCTCTGAGCCTGTTTCCAGAATTTCCAAACAGGGACACAAATATTTTCGCAGCCTACCTGAGAGGGTTCATGGGGCAGAAGCGTGTCCTGCCACAATCCATGTCTCCCTGGAACTTGTGACTATGACCTTATCTGGAGATAAGGTCTGTGAATATGTAATTAGTTTAGATGATGTCACACTAGAGTAGGGTGGGCCTTAAACCCAATGACTGGTGTCCTCATAAGAGAAGGGACGTTTGGATACAGACACACAGAGAAAAGAATGTCATGTGAAGATGTAGGCAGAGACTGAAGTGACGGGTCTACGAGCCAAGGGACGCCAAGGGATGCTGGCAACCACCCGAGACTGGGAGAGAGGCCTGGAACAGACTCTCCCTCAGAGCCTCCGGTGGGGGCCAACCCTGTGCACACCTGGATTCTGGAGTCCTGGCCTCCATCACTGGGAGTGAATCCATTTCTGTTGTTCTAAGCCTCATTTGTTGTGGCAGCCCCCGGAAACGAACAGCGGGCAGTAGAGAAGGCCACGGAAGGAAAGAGCCGACTGTGTCCAGGGCGGGGGGTGCGGGTAGGAGGAGAGCAGCCAACTTACCCGATCATGAACTTCATCTTGCCTTTCCTGGCCGCCTCGATGAGAATGGGGACCAACTGGGGGTCCCTTGGGCCAAAAATGCCATGAGGGCGGATGGCTGTGGTTACGAAATTCTGGTCAGGATCGTTGGCACCCAGGACCGCCTGCGGGAGAGCAAAGGGACCTGTGGGCTGCAGACATGCTCCCCGGGGGACAGGTCCTCGCACGGGGGCACGGACGCCGCCCACTGCCCTGGGCTGCAGACCCACGTCAGCGACACTTACAATTCGGAACTACTTCTGTACCCCTTTCCCCACTCCAACACCCAAATCTGAAAACACAGGAGAGAGCTGGGTCGAAACCAGTAGAATCCAACAGAAAGGCCTGGGTTTGGGTTTAAACACTAAAATGCATGAATGCAGCAGTTTGTGGAAAATATCTGAGAGATCCAGTTAATGAGTTAGCTGGGGGCCTTCAGTAAGGCTGCTGCCACCAAACCAGCTCCTGACTTAAGCTCCATGTGCCAACTGTATGTTTCCACCAGTCCTGGGTTGTTGTGGTCAGAACTGAGTACCACCTCCTAGGAAGGGACTCTGATGAACCCAACTGGGCCAGGAAGAAGGGGCTGAGAAGGTGGAGGGTGTGGGAGAAACAGGGCAGCAACTCAGTAGCTAAACAGATGAACCAACATGTCGGGTGAATCCTCAGAGCCATGTTCTGTGTGGCTTAATGTACAAGCTAGAACTTAAGGGTTTCAAGTACAGAGAAACAAGTTTTGTCTCAAAGGGAACAAAACTTCCCAAAGGATCTGATAGGTTGTTGTTAAAAATGGGGATCACGATGGTACTACTGCCAGGGCTGTGTGCTGCTGAAACGAGATGGCCCACCTCACCTAGGATTTGTACTCTGTGGTGGCAAAATCCTTGTTCACGTTTTGGTCCAGTGAGCTTAAGCTACTTGTTGACTGCATTCACAATGATCGGAGTTACCCGAAGGTGGAGCTGCCTCTCCTCTCCCCACCAGGCCCTGGTCCCCACAGCGACGGAGGAAATGACTAAATAAGCCTTCAAATGCCCTCTAGCCGAGGCTCATCTCTGTTACTAAAGAGAAGAAAGCTCCAGGAGTCCTAGGTAACACCACACTCCATCTATTATCTGTCAGCACGTTTGAGAGCCGACAGCGGCTTGACATCTGCCGCCAACTGGAGGCTCCAGGACAGTTACTGCCAGAGGCGTTTACAGGCTTAGCTTACTGCCAGCAGAGCGCCCAAGAGTCAGTGCAAGTGACATGACGATGGTCTGAACCACAGCTGCCACTTGCAGCACCTGAGCCCAGTGGGCGAGAGACCCAGGAGCCCTGGAGGAGGGTGCACGGGGCCCAGTGGAAGCTTTAGCGCTCCTTGGGTCAAGTCTGAGCAGGTGGGAGCTACGTGAGGCTCTCTGTCCTCCAAGGAGCAGGCGGGCAGACCCAGGACTGGAGCTGGCAAAAGGCTAGGCCTCCATCCGCTGCAGTGGGAAGCCCTTGGGTCTCCCGGCAGATGAGCTCTTTTGGGACTTTCTGAGTTGGAGTAATAGCAAACAGATGGGAGGCGGCTGACACACCGGGCCGCGCAGGGGGACTCTGGCCAATTTGGCGTTAAGCTCTGGTTCCATACGTACCGGCTGCGAAAGAAAACCTCAGTAGGCGTGGCCCGCTGCCAACAGGTAATATTCTCCTGGACGTTAGTCCCGGAGCTGGCTACTGTCACAGCCTCTGTTACTGCTGCTACAGCCAGGGGCTCCCTGGTGACGCTGGCTTGCCAAGTGGAAAAGTACTTTTCCTTAAAATAAAGCAAGAGCCTTCCATTGTTTAACTTCAAAAAAAAAGGAGGGAGGGTGGGAGGGAGGGAGATGCAAGAGGCAAGAGATATGGAAACATATGTATAACTGATCCACTTTGTTATAAAGCAGAAACTAACACACCATTGGAAAGCAGTTATACTCCAATAAAGATGTTAAAAAAAAAAAAAAGGACAGGGGGTGCAAGAGTGCCACTAGGAAGGTGTGTTCAAATCAAAACACACTTGAGTGTTTAGCCTGAGTTCTGCCTGCCACTTTGGGTCGTCATAAATTGTCTGATTTCTGGAGTAGTTCAGTAAACTTGCATGGTATAGATGTTGAGTGCAGGCTCTAGAGCTGCGCGACCTCAGGAAGCTTCCAAATCTCTCTGCACCAACTGTCCTCCTCTGTAACCTGGTGACGATAACAGTACCTGCCTTACGGGGTCATTGCGAAGTTTAAATGAGGCAGCTCCTCATAAAATACACAGAGTAGCGTCTGGCCACATTAAGCTATTATGTTATTATTTTTTCTGTTACTATCTTTGAAATTGAATTCCATCCACAAATTTTACTTCCCAATTTACATATTAGGCTTCAGAATACTAACTTCCTATGTTCATAAACATTCTTCTTAAGAATCTAAATTCTGTAGACGTTCATGGACCTCGTCTGTCACTCACTCAACCAGTTCGCAGGTACGTACTCTCTCCTGTAAGATCTTCGTCTCCGTGTAGTAGTCAATGGGTTTCATGGCATAAGGGAGGTCTTCGGTTCCATTTTTGATGTCGACACCCTCAAAGATGACACTGGCACTGCTGGTTAAAATGAGTTTCTGGCAGAGGAGAACAGAAGATTTAAAAATATGAGTCAGGAACGATCGCTGTTTAAACACCACGATGGTCATGTAGGAAAGAGAATCAAATGGCACGTGTTCACAACCCTTGCCCCATACAGATTCTTTACTATGATGCCTTCCCTTTTCAGGCCTTCTTAAAATAATGCAAAGATCACCATCTTTTGCAGGTATGAGGATTTGAGACACATTATGGTATCACACTCTAAAACAGTGAATTTCACATTTTCCCCCCTCTTATCACAACCAAGGGATAGAACAGACTTCCATTATTCATGCTATCTCACTATGGGAGTGATTCTCCATGGGGGAAGGATAGCCCACAAACTTCGAGGGAGATGCCTGTCTGCAAAAGACCCTGGTGATTCCGATCCCAACCTTGGCACGTCAGCACACACGAATGGGCACATGCACATGCCCACTGGTGAAATGCTATTTGAAAGGAAGTTGCTTTCTTACGAGGGTTCCTAGCTTCTAGCTATCTGGTTAAGGGCAGCCCATCCTAAACTGAACACCATTAGCTCGAATCACATCTTTATCACTTTTATTCAACATGGTCCTGGAAGTCCTAGCCAGCATGGTAGGATAAGGGAAACAACAAAGTATAATGATTTGAAAAGAAGGAACAAAATTATTGCCACTTACAGGTGTTGCAAATGTCTACATACAAAGCACTACGAATATACAGAAAATATTAGAGTTCAGCAAAGTTGCTGAGTACAAAATCGATATACAAAATTTAACTGTGCTCCTACGCAGTAGCAGTTGAAAATGTAATGTGAAAGATATTTCAACCACCAAAAGCAAGGTACATGGAATAAATTTAACAAAAGATGTACAAAACCTTTATGAAGTAAAGTATAAAGCTCTATTGAAAGGCATTAAAGAGAGAGATAAATAGACATATTATGTATGTATTTATGGATACGGAGACTCAATATTTGAAAGATATCAATTCTCTCCCAAATTACCTTTAGGTTTGAGGCAATTACAGTAACATTTCCAACAGGCTTTATCAAGGAACTCGACAAGCTGGTTCTAAAATGTATATGGGCGAGCAAAGGGCTAAGAATACACAAACAAATTATTTTTTTTTTTTAATTTTGTAAAATATTATATTTTCATGTTTTAAAACATCTTTATTGGAGTATAATTGCTTTACAATGGTGTGTTAGTTTCTGCTTTATAACAAAGTGAATCAGCTATACATATACATATGTTCCCATATCTCTTCCCTCTTGCGTCTCCCTCCTACCCCCCCTATCCCACCCCTCTAGGTGGTCACAAAGCACCGAGCTGATCTCCCTGTGCTATGCGTCTTTATTCCTGTCCAGCCCCTAGGTTCTTCATGACCATTTTTTTTTTTAGATTCCATCAAGGGACGACATCTATTTGTTTCATTGGTCTATTACTTGTCCTTGAGCCATGTCTGTTGCTCAATAAATGAATGGAAAAAAGCAGTTGTTCCTTGGAGAGTGGCATGGACATATATACACTACCAAATGTAAAATAGATAGCTAGTGGGAAGCAGCCGCATAGCACAGGGAGATCAGCTCGGTGCTTTGTGACCACCTAGAGGGGTGGGATAGGGAGGGTGGGAGGGAGGGAGATGCAAGAGGGAAGAGATATGGGAACATATGTATATGTATACCTGATTCACTTTGTTATAAAGCAGAAACTAACACACCATTGTAAAGGAATTATACTCCAATAAAGATGTTAAAATAACAAAACAAAACAAACAAAACAAAACAGAAAAACAAAAACAGCAGCAGTGTAATTCACAGAGCTCCAGTTATACAAGCATGGTAGAGAGTAGTAAGGAGTCTGGGATTCGGCATCAGAGGGTCTGATGTCTCAGTCTGGTTCCTCACATATTAAGCAACATTAGTAGCCCCTGGTTACCTATGGAGGAGCAAATCAGGTGACAACTGCAGGAGAAAGGGTCTTGTCATTTGCAAAGCGTAAGGGGTCACGATTACTATAACTGATCCTTTCCAGGGCACCGAGCCCCAAAGAGCTCCTTTCCCGCCTGTTCTTGTTATGCCAGCTGGCTCACTTCAGTCTTTTTTCTTGTTCACACAGCATCTGTGGCATATGTCACTGTGAGAGTTGGGGGTTTGGCTGATAGGAAGCTGTTTTGTCCAGTGGCTGGTGCCCCATAAAGGTGATCCAGAGAACCAGGGTTTATAACAATGCAGCAAGCTACAATGTGGTGGACACTGTACCCTCTCGGGGCTGAGTTATAGCAGGTTTCTATTGGCTAAAATGAAATAGTTTGTTTTCCTTTGAAAATATAAGCAAAGTCTGGAAAATAGTATGATAGTTCCTTAAAAGGTTAAACACAGAATTACTGTATGATCCAAGAATTCCACTTCTGGATATTTATCCCAAAGAAATGAAAGCAGAAAGTGGAGCAGATACTTGCACACCCATGTTCACAGCAGCATGATTCACAATAGTCAAAACTTGGAAACAGCCCTGGTGTCCACCAAGGGATGAATGAAGAAACAAAATGTGCTCCATCTCTACAGCGGAATATTATTCAGCCTTGAAAAAGAAGGAAATTCTGACACCTGCTACAGCATAGATGAACCTTGAAGATGTTACGCTAAGTAGAGTAAGTCAGACAGAAAAGGCCACATGTTGTTTGATGCCACTTCTATGAGGTTCTTAGAGTCAAATCCACAGTGACAGGAAGCAGAATGGTGGGCGCCAGGGGCTGGGGGAGGAGGGAACTGTTAGTGTTTAATTAGTACAGATTTCAGCTTAGGATGATGAAAAAGTTCTGGAGACGGAGGATGGTGGTGGTTGTACAGCAGTGTGAATGTGCTCAATGCCAGTGAACTGTACACTTAAAAATGGTTAAAATGGTAAATTTTATGTTTTATATATATTTATATTTTTTATATATATATATATATATATATATATTTAAGCCACAATAAAAAAAAATACAAGCAATTTCTAAATTTTGTAGCTCTTTAACCAAGACTAATAAACCTTAGCGTCCTCAGATGGTCTGTTCAGATGCTCAGCAGGTCCCAGGGCTGAATTTCTAGGCTCTTCACAACACTTTAGGAAGCAAGCCTGGCTAGGCCCAGGAAGAGAACAGAGCCCTGGTCCCCACACACTTGGAAAGGGCCATCACACGTTCCTGACAGCACTCATTCCAGCCTTCCCCTTACCTGAACCCCAGCCTCTTTGCAAGTTTCAATGACATTCTTGGTGCCAACGTAATTTACTCTGTAAAAGAGTTCCTTGTTGTTACCGGATGGTGGGGGCGATGCGCAGTGGAAAACTGTGCTTACACCTTTCAGAGCTGGGTACAGATCCTGGAGAAGCAAACAAAGACCAAAAAATCACTCCTGCTTTACACAAGTAAACACCCTCCTCACATTACCACTCTCCAATCTGGGGCATGTAGGTGTCTTGCCCTTTAATAATTCTACAATCAACACAGAAATACATTCTCATTGTAAAAGAGTCAAACAACACATAAGTACACGGCACAGAAACCATATTGTCCCTTTAACCGCCCCCCTCCCCATTACCTGGGCCCAAATAAAAACTGGTTTGGGGCAAGAGAAGCCTGTGGGATCCAGAGAAAGGCAGCATCTTTGCCTTTGTGCCTCATGGGTGGTGGGTGGGTGGGGCACAATTCAGGGCACCTGGAGTTAAAGCTCCTGGGGAAGATGAGCCCATAGATACACATTATGAATCATATGAAAAGACAGTGTAAATCCCCAATACACAGCAGCATTCCTTTCTGTGAAACTAGACATAAAACAGTAACCTGAGACAAAAACATGTACGTTCAATTTATTGCTACAGGGAAGCAGAGCTCCTGAGATCAATGGCTGATTGCAGATCTGGGGCAGGAAACAGACAAGATGAGCCAGGAACACCTTGTCGCACCAGAAAATAATTCCTGTTGAAAGGACTCGAGAGCCAACCTGAAGACGCTCCCACTAGCCAAAAAAGAAGGGACAATTTGATCCCCAGTAAGAGTAAGAATTCCTTTTGCAAAGTGGCAAATAAAGGGAAAGAGTCAAGCATTTAATCTGCACAAGGTACAAAGATTTGAGCTAAGAAATAAAGAGAGAATAATAGCATGTCACCATTTTGTGAAACCTTAACTAAGTAATAAGATCTAGGAATGATCAATAGATACTAACATCACCAAAAGAAAGACAACCATGAATTATGTGCCTAGATCCACCGATTATTAGCATTTTGCCACAATTCTCTCTATGTAGACATGATGTTTTTCCTTGAAACCATTTGAGAGTAAGCTGTAGACATCATGCCACTTAGCCTCTCAAGTCTTCACCATCCTCCTAAATAACCACAAAACATTGATTGTATGCAAGAAATGTAACAGACAGGATACTCCTATCCAATAATTAGTCTCTGTCCAAACTTCCCCAACTGTCCCAATAATGTCCCCTCAATTTGGATTAGTCTTTTAGATTTAATACTTTTGGCAAGAATGTCACACCAGTGACATTATTACCTTCTCAGGGCATCACCCAGGAGGAGCAAGACGGCTGTCTGTCCCACCTTTGGTGATGTTGATCCAATCATTTGGTTAACGTGATGGCTGCCAGATTCTGGCCATCAAAAAGGTACCTTTCCCTCTATGTAATCCACTACTATTATACTTTGTGAGGCTCAAAGTGTCCCAGATTTGGCCAGTGGAGGCTCTTCAAATTGGTTCCTGTGTCTTTTTGACATATTCTCATTAGTTTTTGAGTACTTCCTTAATTTTGTCCTAAGAAAATATTCCAGGCTCACCTTATACTACCTACCCCTGCCCCAGAGTCCTGCATAGGCTATTTTCCCAAGAAGCCCTGGCTCCTATTATGGGCAATGGCGTATAGAAAGCAAAATCTGAGCACTAGGTGTGCTTATGGCTATTGGGGTATCAATCCATGATGCCGTAAAGGAAAAAAACCAAACCAGAATCAGATGCAGTCTTTACTCCACTAGAAATATAATACAAAGCATAGATATGACTTCAAATTTTGTAGTAGCCACATTAAAAAAGGAAAAAGTGGGAATTCCCTGGCGGTCCAGTGGTTGGGACTCTGTGCTTCCGCTGCGGGGTGGCGGGGGGGGCCTGGGTTCAATCCCTGTTCGGGGAACTAGGATCCCGCGAGCTGTGTGGCACAGCCAAAAAAATTAAATAAATAGAAGTAAAAAATAAAATAACATAAAAAAGTAAAAAGAAACAGGTGAAAATAATTTTAATGTATTTAATATAATCTACACGGACATGTTCAACAACACCACGGGGTTGAAATCTGCAAGATCCAGACCATGGTTTATGATAAGCATCCATTATTCAATGAACAATCTAAAGCTTTAAAATGTGAAAGGGAACTTATAAATTAGGAGAGACTTAAACACTTCATTCCTGTCCTGCCCCTTCAGTTGACTGCAATATTCCTCAACCTTTTTGGTTCCTTATTTGGAAAGACAACTATACAAAAACATTGTGAGACATTCAGAGATATCTGAACACTGGTTAGAAATTTAGGAATTGTCAGTACGTTTTAGGTGTGGTCATGGAGTTGTGTTTTTTAAAAGGATTCTTATCTTTTAGCAACAAATACTGAAATATTTACAAAAAAAATGACAAGATGTCTAGGTTTGGCTTTAAAATAATCTGAGGGTGCGGAGGGGATACAGATGAAACAGGCCTGGCTGTGAGTGGATATGGAATAGAGGGAATCTATAAAATATTATAAAAACAGAAGGAGAAAGAACACATGGAGGAGAGACTAAGAGACATGTAGAATATAACGAAAGACTTTACTGTATGTCCAGTAAGGCTTCCAGAAAGAATGGGGGTAGAGTCAATATTTGAAGAATTTTCTCAAAATGAGGCCCACTAGGTGCTGAGTAGGATTCTAAAAGAAAACTAAAATTCAGACCTAGAGATATTCTCTACAGACCATAAAGGACAAAAAAGAAAATCCTAAAAGTCATGAGGAAAACTCAGCTGACCTACAAAGGAACGATGCTCAGATTGAGCGATGGGGGGAAAACTGTGAAACTAGAATTCCACCTGCAGCCAACTAGCATTTATGAGTGAGGGGAAAATAGAGACATTTTCGGGCATAAAAGGACTCAGCGAGTTTACTGTGTACAGATATTCGTTGGGGAGAATGCTACAGGAAATGCTTCAGCAGGAAGAGGAAGGAACCTGGGAGAGAGAAATGGGATAGGAGACGTGCTGATGAGTGGAGACTTCAGTCCATCCCTCCCTCGTCCCTCACCATCTTCAGGGTGAAGAAAATCTGGAAACGAAATACTGGCAACGATAGCATGGGAGTTGGGGGGAAGTGGTTTGGAGGGGAGCTGAAGTTTGCTAAGGAGCCTGTCTCCTTTGAGGGGACATGTCAGTGATCAAATGCAACCATATCCCTGCCATCAAGGAGGGTACATTCTCTGGGCGGGGGGCACAGATACCTAAGTTTACACAGAGTATATCAGCTAGTGCCAAGTGTTACACAGAAACACAAAGCAGAGTAAGGGAGATCCAGAGGGGCTGGATGCTTAGCATAAGGTGCTCAAAGACTTACAGGAATTTCCCGAACAAGCTCTGCGGTTCACGAAGAGCATTCCTGACAGAAGGAGCAGCGAGTGCAAAGGTCCTGAGGCAAGAACTCAGTTGGTGAGTTTAAGAAGCAGTAAGGAGGCCTGTGTACCTGGACCAGAGCAATGAGGGGGAGTGTGGGAGCGGGTGAGGTTGGATCACGCAGGGCCTTGTGGGTGATTATTTAGGTCTGTATGTTTGCTGTAAATAGGACTGGACACTCCTGGAGGCTTCTGAACAGAGGAGCCCTGAAGTCTGATTTATGCGTTAAAAGGGTGGTGGCTTGGACCAGGGTGGTAATGGAAGGGGTGAGAAGTTGATGGATTGGAGATCTACTTTGAGAGTGGAGTCAACAAGATTTGGTGATGGATGGCATCGAGGGTATGGAAGAGAAAGGAATCAAGGATAAATCTAAAGTTTCGGGCCAAAGCAATCCGAAAGACAGAGTGGGCATTTATCAAGATGGTGAGGACTTTAGTAGGAGCAGGTTGGCTGTGGCGGGGGAGGGGGCCAGCTTGTAGCAGGGAGCCAGGAGCTGAATTTTAGATACAGCACAAAGAGAGATACCCAGCAGGCAGCTGGATAGATACGAGGCTGGAGATCTCAAGCTTGGAGCTTATCAGCTTCTAGACTGTATTTAATCTGTGAGCCAGAGTGGATTCACCAGGACACTAAGTGTGCTTGGAGAAAAGAGATCTAAGGAATAAGCCCTGGATCCTGCCAAGTTTAGAAATTACAGAGGTAAGGAGACTGAGGAGGGGCAATTGGTGAGGCAGGAGGAGAAATGAGCGGGTGGTGAGTGAAGAAACTATCAGATGCTGCGGAAGGGTCCAGGCAGATGAGAAGCACGGTGTGGCCACCAGATCTGGTCACTTCCAGGTCCCTGGTGGCTGCGTCAGTGGCTGTTAGGTGAAGACCTAGCTGGAGTGCTGCTATGAGGCAATGGAGGGAAGCAGTCAGAGGTGCTGAGAACAAATGGCCACGAGGGGAAAGTGGGGCAGTAGCTAAGGCCGCATCAGGGTGTTCTGTTTTCTTAAGACGGTGATGCTGTGCTGATGGCTGGGATCTGGTAGAAGGACAACCTGCTGATCAAGGAGAGAGGGTGGAGAATCCCTAGAGGAATCACCAAGTAGGGGAGAAGACACGGGCTCTAGCTGCTGCCTGGACCATTTCCAGGGCTAAGCACGTGCAGAGTGTAGGTCTGTGGATATGGTGCCGGAAGGTACATGGGCCGCTTGAAGACCACGACCGTGAAGAAAGAGGCAACAAGCTTGTATTTTCTTCTCCAGCCTCATTTGGCTGCACAGAGACCCCCCCCAGGGAGGTAGAACTGGATTTAACCAGGGCTGGGGTTTAACCCAGGAAGTACAGCATGATGGGGCGGTTTATGTGTCCATGTGCTGTCTCCATTTTTCCAGCAGACACTAGTCCAGGGGCTGCTCTGAAGATATTCTGTAGCTGTGGTTAACATCTACAATCAGTTGACTTGAAATCAAAGGAGACTATCCTTGATAATCTGGGTGGGCTTCATTCAATCAGTTGAAAGGCCTAAGAGTAAAACCTGCGGTTTCGGTAAGAAGAAAACCTGCCTCAGGACTGCCTGAGCTTCCAGCCTGCCTGCCTGTCCTGCAAATTTCAGACTTGCCAGCCCCCACAATCCATGTGTCCCTGGTTATTTCTCTGGAGAACTCTGACTGATACGTACAATGAGAAGAAAAGGGTAAGAGGGCTGAGAATCATGCAAGAGAAAATCAGCCATAGACTTGGCAGGGAGGCTGTGAAAGGGGTGAGGGATAGTGGGAAAGGGCCAGATGCCTGGGTGGGTCACAGACCTGGTAGAGTGGAGGTCTTAGAGGACACACTTACTGGGGATGACCGAGGTCTGGGTCTAGGGAATGACAACAGGAGTGGAGGTCTTAGAGCCTGTGAACTGGAAAGGCAGGAGCTGGGGCTCACAGTGCAATGCCTGTAAGTGAGATCACGGAGAGGACACACTTACTGGGGATGACCGAGGTCTGGGTCTAGGGAATGACAACAGGAGTGGAGGCCAAGGCGAGGGTACTGACAGGATCATATGTGTGAATGCTGAACCTGCCAACAATTATGATGAGGTTGACCTTGGCCAGGAGCTAAAATCACTGAGAAATGAGATGGAGTCACCTGGGAAAGGGAGAGGGTGGCTGTGGGTCATGGCCACAAGGAAGGCTACTGGGGTATGTACAGCCTGCTGGTATTACCTTCAAAGCCGGAGGGACCTCACGTCAGGGTCAGAGAAGCAGTGATGACGAACAAGGAAGACTTCTACCCCATCTCCAGGCCCACAGGTGGGGAGGGTGGGGTAAAGAAGACAGCCTGGAATTTGACAGGGCTGCAGGGGAAGCCATGGCCTTAAAATCCAAAACAAACAAATAAAACTATAGCCAATGATGCCGAAGCCAAGAAGAAGAGCCCAGTGACAGGCTGAAGGAAGCCACGGTGATACATACAACAGGCAAAGCACTGTCTCCAATAGAAAGGGATTACACGTCCCTAGGGAAACAAGGTGAAGCCAAAGACAAATGAGCGAAGGTCACCGACACGCATCTCAGCCACCCATGCAGGGAGGACACGTGACACTAAGCATCGC
The DNA here is from genome assembly GCF_009873245.2 of Balaenoptera musculus. Classification (NCBI taxonomy): domain Eukaryota; kingdom Metazoa; phylum Chordata; class Mammalia; order Artiodactyla; family Balaenopteridae; genus Balaenoptera; species Balaenoptera musculus. The sequence goes on along the minus strand of NC_045806.1, from coordinate 126,721,534 downwards.
TGAGGTAGCACTTCACACTCTCCAGAATGGCAATACCAAAAAGTCTAAGAATACCAAGTGCTGGCCAGGACATGAGCAATGGGGATCCTACCACATGGCTGCTGTGAACTTAAATGACAACATCTTAAAATTCAAAATATTAACACCCTTATAACTCGGCTAAATCTTGAAAACATTAAGGGAAAGAAGTCAGTCACAAAACGACAAATATTATGATTCCACTTATGTGAAGTGTCCAGAATAGAGATGGGAGATGTATGGTTGCCAAGGGCTGGCGGGGGGTGGGGAGGACAGGAAACGGGGAATGACTGCCAGCAGGCCTGGGGTTTCCTTTTTGGGTGATGACAATGTTCTGGAATTACGTAGTGGTGAGGGATGCGTCACTTTGTGAACAGACTAACACCCACTGAATTGTGCACTTTAGACATGTGAAATTTATGGAATGTGAATTATATCTCAATTAAAAAAAAACTCCAGCAATTGCACTTTTGGATACACACTCTGGGGCCGCAGTCGGCACACTATGGCCCGCGGACAACTTTTTGTAAATAAAGTTTTATTGCTACTCAGCTACACCCACTCATTTATGTATTGGCCACACTTACCTTCGAACTACCAGGGCAGAGTGGAGTAGGAGTGACAGAGATGACAGTTACTCATTCTCACTAGTAACAGTGTGGGTGTGCGTTAAATTCTTTCCTATAACTTTACAATTTTTCAAAAAAACTTTTCTTTTGGAAACAACAACTTGGCTGGCCTCTGAGCAGGGTCAGTCTGGTAGTCTCCCTTCAGGGGCCTGGGGCAATCGGCAAGGCTGGGTGGTCTGTTACCTGTTGGCTGCAGAGGTCGCCCAGGAAGAACTGCACGCGGGGATCGTCGAACCCTTGCCGAATGTCAAACACGTTGACAGCGTAGCCTCTTGCCAGCAGCTGCTCCACCATGTGCTGCCCCAGGAACCCAGAGCCTCCGATCACTGTGCATTTCATGGCCTGCAGAAAAGGAGGGATGGCAGGGGGGATGGGTGTGCTGAGAACTGGAAGCTATTGAGGGCCTGGACTCACAGACCCTGAGCCACTGCGATGGCAGGTCCATCGCTTAGTTTGAAACTCTTCTTGAACCAAGTTGGAAGCTTCATATAATTCTGGTGTCCTATCACCAATGCCAACCTTCTCTCCTGGGATCAGGAGAGACAGGATAGCAAATGATACTGAGGCAGACTTTGGTTAGACAGGACAACCTGAGGGGAGTGCCCTGGCGGTCCAGTGGTTATGACTCGGTGCTTTCACTGCCGTGGCCCGGGTTCAATCCCTGGTCAGGGAACTAAGATCTCACAAGCCGTGCAGTGTGGCAAAAAAAAAAAAAAAAAAATGACACCTTCTTGCTCCCAATAGCTGATCCATGGGCACTTCTAAGGCAAAAAGCAAACAAACAAACCAACCAACCACACACATGAACGGAAAAACAAAACAAATCAAAACATGCCAGCCACTCAATTGACAGTGTGCACTTAAAATATCAGAAAGAAGAAAGCAGAGTTTCCTTACTTGCAGGGGAAAGTCAGCCCCCTTTGCTCCCCAACCACTATAGGGCTGGCTGTGCGGCTTTGGGCTCGTCACCTAATCCCTTCTCGCCTTAGCACATCCATGTAAGTCTGTGCTGTCGCCTGATGGGATCTCCTGGTGGGGCTGCAGGGAGGATGGGTGAGCTGTCCATCAGCCAGGCCCAGGGCTTTGCTTCCCCTTCCCTGAGCTCTGAGGAAGTTGACAAATTAGGGGAGAGCTATGGTGTTTACATTTCAGTTTCCGCAACACGTGCACTCTTTTGGCTAAATTCCAACTCTGGTAATTGGGGATAAAGGAAGGACAGTGCACCACCTGCAGGCACTTAAATATTCTGACTCCAGGGAGTCGATGCAAAACTGTAGCTGGTGTACGCTGATGAAGCTGGCTATAAGGGTCCCCGATGAAGGACCTGTTATATCCCTCCTCCCTGGGGTCTTTGGAAAACCATATCTGGGCTTCCTTAAGATGACAAACCCCCATTCTTCCCTGAGCTCATGTACAGTAAATCAAAGTTGGTGATGGTAAGTAGAGATCTTAAAGAAATTCTGCTCCTGATTAAAAAACCAACCAATCGGGCTTCCCTGGTGGCGCAGTGGTTGAGAATCCGCCTGCCAATGCTGGGGACACGGGTTCGAGCCCTGGTCTGGGAAGATCCTACATGCCGCGGAGCGGCTGGGCCCTGTGAGCCACAACTACTGAGCCTGCGCATCTGGAGCCTGTGCTCCGCAACAAGAGAGGCCGCGATAGTGAGAGGCCCGCGCACCGCGATGAAGAGTGGCCCCCACTTGCCGCAACTAGAGAAAGCCCTCGCACAGAAATGAAGACCCAACACAGCCATAAGTAAATAAATAAATAAAAATTAAAATGGAGATTTCTTTAAAAAAAAAAAAAAACCAACCAACCAATCAACCTGCTATGTATGCCTTAAATGCCTATATAATTGAGACATGCAGGAGACTACACGGGTGCCAGAGCCTCTTCTGTGGATCTGCCCCTCTCAACCTGTCGTCCCATCTGGAATGGTATTGTTACTGGAATCCACCAGGCCATCTGTAGATGGCTCTGTAGCTTTAGCATCATTTGTTCAGGCATTTGTAATCTCCTGACAGAGTCAGCCTCACTATGCCACCCACCCCCCACCAAATTATCTTTTAAGTCCATTCTTGTCTATGCTTCAATTACTGCCATATACATGTAATCATAGCACGCTACATTATTTGCACCTTTACTAAAATTTCTAACACACCCCCAGGTCATAGGCAAATGAAATTATACAAATCCCACTTGATCCCCCTTTCGGCAATCCCTTCTCCTCCCACTCCCCCCAAGTCAGCTGCACAGGCAAATGCAGTTTTTTAGAATAACTCTGAGCCTCCTTGCTTCCCAAGCTACTTTTTCTTGGTTTAGTAAAAGTTTGCCTGAGCCCAAAGAGAGTCTGAACTAGACATGTCTAAGGGCATCCCAAAGGATTTCAGAGTCTCTTGTTTATATTATCTGCAATCTCTAGTTACAGTTGTTTCAAAAGGTTGATAGTCTAACTTTAAAAAAATCAAATAACCTTGCTATTATGTCCAGTGCAATTTCGTTTCATGATTTTAAGTGTGAGCAATCCGTACTCCTCTCTTTGACAGTGACGTGGATTTTTTTATTGTATTGAAATGTTGCGCCAATACTGCCTGGGAAGCGTGGGTCAGCAGCTGTGCCACAGAGAGTTTTGTAATGATGAGAACAGAGCTGGCATTTACCCCAGAGAAGTCAGATGTGGGATGGAACCATGGTATTCGGTTACAGGAGATCATGTGAAATAACCACTTAACTTTTCATGGCCATGAAAGATGGTATGGGGCAAGTGGGCCCAGCAGACAAGAAGGAATATGCACTAACAAGTAAGAATGAAACTCCAGACTGGAAACAGGTAGCGAGACTCAAGAATGGGTTACTGCCGGGAGTTATAAAATCGACATCTTGGAGACAGTTTTAAGAATAGGAAAGAAAGCCATCCAGACATACTATTTCATTGCAATATTATCTTGAGATAAGAGAATGCTCCAGGTCACTGGGTTTATTCCAGCCTTTTCTGTTTTCCCTTGTCTTTCGCCGTGGGCCGTTTTCTCAGAGAAGTCTTACACAGAATGTATATATAAGTTAGGGTGAAAGTGTTCTTTTTATTTTAGTACTTTGTGTAACTTTTACTTCCTATAAAGTCAATCAATGAGAACGAACAACCATCCGAATCCAGATTGTTTTTGGTTGCTGAGTATCAGTAAAATCCTGATTCACACAAATAATGAACTACAGATGGCAAGGAGCTCTGGTGGTTTGTCTGAGCACTAGAATCTCAGATTAACCCTCAACTACGGAGGCATAGAGAAGGCCTTACTCTGAGCTGTACACTAAAACCAGGGTGATCTGGTGACCTCTGGCAACCTCCTGGGAATCCTTAATTTACTAACATTTGATATAAACACGTTTTTTATTTTGGTGTGATCTCATTTCTGAAGTGTTCGTTCAGCAAAAGTGAATCCAACCCACCCTTTGCAGATCTTTATGGAAAAATCTCCAAGAGGCCTGACAATTCCTTCAAGTCCCTTCTGACACTTGCGATGCTAGACTTTAGGAGGCCTTGCTACCGCCCTTGTTGGCCCTGGAAAGGCTTCTGCCATTCTACCCAGAAGCACAGTCTAACCTGCTGGAGGCCACGTGAAGGCAAACCGAGGCACCCAGCTGACAGCCAGCAGTTACTGCCATGTGTGTGAGGCTGCCTGGAACATACACCTCAGGGTCCCCACGAGAGCGGCTGCGAGAGCAAGCCCAGGGGAGACCCACCAAGGAACCCCCGCCCCCCGCTGGGCCGAGCCCAACCGGTAGAATCGTGAACAAAGAAATGGGTGTTGTTTTAAACCACTACATTCTGACAGAGTTTGTTACACAGCAATAAATAACTGGTGCCTTAAATAAAGATATATATCTTCTATAAAGAAACAATACTCAACATTGATTTAATAAATGAACCAAATACGATTTTTAACCCATAGCTACATATCAATGTCTTGTTGGTATGTATGTGCTCGACTTTCCCCTTGCCTGGTTTTGGTTAACCCTTTTCGTACTCACTTTTGGAATGTCTTCTGTCAAATGTGTCCATGTGCCCTGGTCTCGTACTGGCTCACCAGCTGCTTGTTCCATTTCAGCTGCAAATTTGGCCCTGTCTGCAGTCAACTTTTCTCTCCTTAAAGACATATTTAGAGACAGACATGTTATATAAACTGAAACATCTTTTAGCTGTTAGTGTTTTGTGTGGATGTCCCCCCGCCACACATACACACACGTGGAGTTTTCACAAAGAGCTCAACCACAGCTTCAGCTGCTGGATGAAGCACTAGCGAACATTCCTGTGATGCAGGCTGCCCTCAGAGAAGGGCCTGACTGGGCCCATAACTCACTGTATATTTGGCTACAGGCAGAACAGGAAGCCCGTTAAATAATCTCATTCATCAGTTACAATGAAAAGAACATGTCTAACATCCCAGCTTTTCCCACAGCACTTCAATTATTGTCTATTTCTCTCGTGTCGATCAGTAAACTAGTAGACGGTGGCAGCGCAGTGGGAAAACGCACAGACCCGGGGAGGCCCGGGTTCCAGTCCTGCCACTGTCAGAAAGTGTATCAATCTGCTCAAGCCATGTCTCTTGGCTGCAGCTCAATAAAACAGACTCAGTGCTCATGCCCACGGTGCCAGGGCATGGGGTGCTGGGAGGAGGAAGAGTAAGAAGAGACAGAGCTCTCCTTCCTGGTGGGATTAAAGCCACCCTGACCACACATAGAACTCAGAGTGTCTGGGGCCATCAGAAACCCTCGGGAAATGGTCAGAGAATGGTGGGGACCCAGCAGTTCATAACCAGGAGACAGTAGCGAAGCATAGCAGGTGATAAAGTCCCACAGCAAGACCAAACCACTGAATTGCAAACAAAGAGAAGCCGTTCAATTTGGGGTTACAATGCATTCGGTCTTGCATCTGCTTTCTTGGCAGTGGTCAATTCACCTAAGTCACAGATCCCCTAACACCGGGGATGACAAAATCCATGACAAAGAAAGTCTAACTGCTTGCAAAAGGCTAGATTCAGAGAACACTCTTCAGTGAGGAGGTGGCAGGCAGGCAACCCAATTACACACACACACACACACACACACACACACACACTCACTGCCATGTGTCCCTGTAGGAGCTGATTTTGTGGCCTGGAAATGGATGTTAGGATCCTCAATGTCTGATGGAGCCATTTTGGGGAAACATATTTCTGCAACCATAATGGAAGTTATCAGGAAATATATTTCAAAACCTCATTTTTCACAGAACTTTTTAGAACGCACATTAATGAATAAGCAAAGTTCACCTGTAGTTCTATGCTTATCCCGTCTGTCTTGTACACCATAATCCTCTTTGTGTTGGCAGATGGCCCTGTCATCCGTTCTCCCTAAACAGATGTGGCTGGTGAACTTTTATTCATTTGGTTCAATGTGCATCAGCCAGGGAACAAGGATCTGGGCGCCTGCACCAAGGCCTAGCGAACAGTGTGCCTAGAGGTCCTGTCTTGCTCACCACTATATCCTGGCCCTCACACATCCACTGGACTCATGAATACACGGTGTGTGTACGCACCCGTGCTTTCTGCTTTCAACCGCATACACACAGACACCCATCTAAGATGCAGGAGCTTCACTGGGGGCAAATGGGTTTGTTATTTTTCTGGTGGTGTTACACCCACCAATACCCACTGCTGGTTTCTTACTCAATCTCTCCTGACACTCAGGGAAGCATGAGGAAATGAGAGGGCAGACAGCATTTGGAGTGCTGTGGTCACAAGCCCAGGGACACCTGGAGCCCCCAGAAGCTGGCAGAGGCAGGAAGGATCCTCCCCTAGGGCTTGCAGAGGGAGCCTGGCCCTGAAACCTGGATTTCAGACTTCTAACCTCCAAAACTGTGAAAAAATAAATCTCTGTTGTTTGAAGCCGCCCACTTTGTGGTACTTTGTTACAGCAGTCCTGAAATCCAGTTAGCACAGCCACCAATTCCACAGCTCCCCTGTACTACTACAAAAGCAAGAAGCCTTAAAGCCTGTTCCCTTCCTTGATCTCTAGGGGAAGACCTGGGAGGTGAAAGAAGAAACCCTTCCTGCTCCCGTGGATCCATAACATAACTTTCAAATAACGCACATACAATTCTCAGCAAACCAGCCTCCTGTAAAAACAAAAACAAAATCAAATCTAATTTGTCTCAAATTATATACAAATTATTTTAAAGTTTGTAAATACTGTAAGCCAGATAAGAATTTTGGTGATACTTTAGTTGTCTCTAGAGGCTGGGTACCCAGGTCTAGCCTAGGGAATGAATCAGATCCCACTGGCAGCCCCCCTCCCCTGCAACCTAAATCCCCCATGTGATATATGTTGCCGTCCAAATGAACACCAAGAATAGTTGTGATTTAACAGACATTTCTCCAAAAGAGATATACTTGACAGATGACCAATGAGCACATGCAAATATGCTCAACCTCACTAATCATCAGGGAAATGCAAATCAAAGCCACAGTGAGCAATCATCTCACACCTGTTAGGATGGCTATTATCAAAAAAGCCCAGAAAACAGAAAATAACAAGTGTTGACAAGGATGTAAGGAAACTGGAACCCTTGTTCACTGTTGGTGGGAATGTAAAATGGTGCAGCTGCTGTGGGAAACAGTATGGTGGTTCCTAAAAAAATTAAACATAGAATGACCATAGGATCAAGCAATTCCACATCTGGGTACATACTCCAAAAAACTGAAAGCAGGGATTTGAACAGATATTTGTACACCCATGTTCATGGCAGCACTATGAACAGCAGCCAAAAGGTGGAAGCAAGCCAAGCGTCCACTGATGGATAAATAGATAAAATGGAATATTATTCAGCCTTAAAAAGGAAGGAAATTCTGGCAACTATGGAATGGGAGAAAATATCTGCAAAACTTATATCTAATAAGGAGTTAATCTCCAGACTGTATTAGGAACTTCAAATCAATAGTTAAAAAAAAAAAGAAAAAAAAAACCCAACCCAAACTAATAACCTGATTAGAAAATGAGCTTAGGACTTGAACAGACATCTCTCCAGAGAAGACATACAGATGGCCAACAGGTACATGAAAAAATGCTCAATGTCATTAATCATCAGGGAAATGTAAAACAAAACTTCAATTAATACCACTTCACCCCTGTCAGGATGGCTGTTATCAAAAAGTCAAAAGGTAAGTGTTGGCAAGGATGTGGAGAAACTGGAACCTTTGTACACTGTTGGTGGGAATGCAAAAACGATACAGCTACTGTGGAAAACAGTATGGAGGTTCCTTAAAAAATTCAAATAGAACCACCAAACCACCATATGATCCAGCAATTCCAATTCTGGGTATATATTCAAAAGAGTTGAAGCCAGAATCTTGAAGAGATATGGGTACTCCTAAGCTCACTACAGCACTATTCACAATAGCCAACATGCAAACAACCTAAGTGTTCATTGATGGATGAATAGATAAAGAAAATGTGGTATATACATACAACGGAATACTATTAAGCCTTAAAAAAGGAGATTCCACTATATGAGACATGGATGAACTTTGAGAACATTATGCTAAGTGAAATAAGCCAGTCACAGAAGGACAAATACTGCATGATTCCACTTATATGAGGTATCTAAAGTAGTCAAATTCACAGAATCAAAGAGTGGAATGGTGGTTGCCAGGGACTGGGGGAGGGGGAAAGGGGGAGTTACTGATCAATGGGCAGAAAGTTTCAGTTAAGCAAGATGAGTAAGCTCTAGAGGTGTGTTGTACCTATTGTACATTCAAACATTTATTAATATGGTGGATCTCATCTTAATTGTTCTTACAACAATAAAATAAAAATGAAAAGAAGGGACATTCTGACACATGCTACAACATGGATGAACTTAAGCTAAGTGAAATAAGAACCTTGGAGACATTATACTAAGTGAAAGAAGCCAGACACAAAAGGACAAATACTATATGATTCTACTTACATGAGGTCCCTAGAGTAGTCAAATTCATAGACACAGAAAGTAGAAGGGTGGGTGCCAGGGGCTGGGAGAAGTGGGAGAATCGGGGAGTGATGCTTAGTACGTATAGAGTTTCAGTTCTACGAGATGAAAAGAGGTCTGGAGACGGATGGTGGTGATGGTTGCACGACAACGTGAACATACTTAATGCCACTGAACTGTACATTCAAAATGGTTAAAATGGTAAATTTTCAGTTCTGTCTACTGTACCACACATACACTCACACAAACAGCTGTAAGTGAGAAAATAAGACCCCAAAGAGCAACGTTCTAAGGGTTGGCATTGTTAAGGTTCACACATCAGAAGCCTCAAGTCTTTTTCCTTTAAAATGATAGGTCTCTGAATTAAAACCAGTACGTATGCCCTTGTTCCTCTATACACACTGGGACAAGGTCTTAGGCTAAAAAGAATCTAGGAAGAGAACCATCTTCTATTAGGGAAACTCAAGCGCCTGGCTCCACTTCTGGGCAAGGGGGAGGAAGGCCACTGATAGGATTAGATACAGAGAGAAGGGAGTGAGCCCATCACCGCCTTCCTGCTGGGGACAGTCCCCAGCTAGTGAGTCCTGGGGACAAAAGGACGGGATAGTCTGTCCATTTCGAACCAGATAGAGACAAGTGTTCCTTCCTTCGCAAACGTGGGAGACCAGGCTCTTTGTGAGGGGGAAATCCAGAGCAGCTCAGAGGGGTGTGTTGGGGTAGTCGGGGCCTGGCCTGCTGCTGTCCACAGACTCAGTGCAGGAAGCTAAACTGTGGCCACCGCGAGCTCGGTACCCTAGTCTGTGGAAGAACGACGCCTGTCTGCGCAAGAAAAACGCCAACAGCATCCAAGGCTTCCCACCACTTCCCCCAAAGTCTCAATCAGCTCAATCTTGTCCTTTCATGGATCTGAGGTGTCTCTGTGCTTCTGTCAGTCATTCATCTCTCTGCTGGTCTATTTACTTTTAGGACCCAGAAAGGCCCTGATTTTGAATTCGTGGTGGCCACTGACAAAGCCAACAGCCTGCCTGAGAGCTTTAGCTTATGCTGTTCCCTCCACCTGGAATATCCCCCTTGTCCTCTCCATGGTGAGATGCTCTGCTCAGCTGTCACCTCTGTGACACCTCCTCCCCCTCCCCAGGCAAGGTTAGCAGCTTCCTCAGAACAGGTTTCTGTCCTCATTCCAGCATAGCACACAGCTTTAGGCTTTCTCCCCGCCACATCTGTCCTGGCCCGCCAGGCTGTGAGCCCCTGGAGGGCCAGCAAGGACCCTGGAATGGAGAGTATGGGTTGAACTGTGCTGCTGCGGCTGGTCTAAGAGGCCTCATCTGTAGAGCAGCGATCCTTCCCACAGACTTCAGAGTTGCTGTAGGGCTGAAACAAGCCCCAGGGGTAAAAGGAGAGCTGTAACTTGTCAAAAAGTTGTAAAAAAAAGCACCCTGGTGTCAGCTCACTCACTCATACATTCCCTCGTTCACAAGGCCATTGCCAAACAGAACCTTGCACAGCACAGACATTCAGGGAGTCCAGCATCTGGGGTGGGAGTCAGGCTTAGCAGAACATTGCAGAAGTGCCTTTGACTTCCGATGAGGGTAAATCCAGGCGGGGAGGCGATCCCTAAGTCAAGTTCTAAGGCCCTGGGGGCGTGAGTCAAACAGAGGGGGTGGTTGTCTGGCTTGTACTCATAGGGAGGCTGCTGCTGAAGGCCTGAAGTGGGAGGGGAGCAGCAGAGGTGGGAAAGAGAAAAGAAACGGCATTTAAGGGGGAAAATGGATAGAACTTGGAGGCTGGTTAATGGGAAGGGGGCACGAAAAGAGTCAAATATGACTGCAAGGTTTTGGACCTGGTTTATGCTCAAAGAGGAAGAGGGTAAAGGGCAGAAGGTCGGCGAACACTCTCGTTTAACGAAGGTCAATAAACCTCAGGCTTTTTTCAGCCTGAGAAACTTATGCTCTGTCCCCTGCCCAGAGGGGAAGCAGGTAAGGGCTGAGAGCCAAGAAGTGCCCTTACACTGAGCTGGCTGAAGGCAGACCGTGGACCTCCAGCTCCACTGCCGCAGCAGCTCCGTCTCATCTCACACCCTGGCGCACGTCCCCTTGTAACTCTCCAAGCAGGTCTCACACTTCCAAAACTCCTGTGACTTTGCTCAGGAGGTGTCTCCGCCTGCAATGCTCCTCACTATCCACCTTGAGTGTTTGGGTGTCAAAAAGAATATATTTTGATGACCTGCTCCCTCTCACGCTCATATCTGCTTCACTCCCTTCGAAGTCCGCTCCCAGGCCTCCAGCTCACTTTCCTGGGCTGCTTTTAGCCAGGCGAGAACTAAAGTGATCCTGTCTTGGAACCTACTTGAGAGGCAGGGGGCGCTCTTGAAGGGACACGCTCAAAGAAAGAGCCTCAGCTGCATTTGGCCGCTAACTCCCAGACGTCCGAACCTCTGCGACAAGGCTTGGCACGTCCCTTCCCTTCTCTGGGTCTCAGTTGCCCCGTTAGTACAGTGTCTGCTCCAACACGAAAGGTCACGGTCTTCTCTGGCCTCTCTGACCCTAACTCAATCTCAGGCCAGACCAGAGAGTCCCCGACCCGGATCGCCCCACCCAACCCTTCCAGTCCTGTCGCCGATACAAGGACGAGGTCGCGACCCTTACCCGTCCGTAGGCGGCCCCCTGGCTGTCCCCAGCGCGTCCGCGGCCTGCACGCTCACAGCTCCAGCGGCCTGCAGCCACCCTTTTCTCCCCGCCCACGTGAGCCGAGGATCTGCCGAGGCTCTTCCACCAAGGGAATTGGCTCGGTTCGGTGCTGGCTCAGCCAATCAGCGCTCGCGGCGTGATCCAGCCCAATGAGGCCAGGCCGCGAGAGCACAGCCCCCCGCCCTGCGCCGGGAGTTCTTCGCGTTAGCCCCACCCATTCCAGCCCTGTGCCAATGGGGAAGAGCAGCGAGCGGTCCGCCAATGGGGAGAGACGCCGTGCGCGCGGGGCGGTGGGAACGGAGCCGAGTCACTGTGTACGTCGGTTGCCGTAACAACGGGAAGTGGAGTCCATCCGCGATGGTGAGTGCGTTCCGCCGTCTGGAGCCCCGCGTCCGGAGGCTGAGCCCTTCCCAGGCCTTGGCAAGGCCCCGCCGCCTCTCCTGCGCGGTTCTCGGCCTTGGCGCACTCCTTCTTCCTCTGAGAGCTTTCCCGGAAGGGTAGGGTAGAGATGCCGGCTGCCCTGCTGGGCCTGTGCTTCGTCGCTGTCTCCCCTTCAGCCACAGCCGCCCCCTACCCGCCCCTCGGGTTCCCCTGGCCTTCTCCAGCCCCTTCGGTGACCGTCCCTGGGCAAAAAAGACTCGGATTCCCCCCAGGCCCCGACCCCTCTCTGACTCTGGCCTTCTGGCCGCCTCTACCAAAGTTTCCACACAGAGCTGGGGGGCAGTTTATTATGTTTGATTGTTAATGCATTTAAAATGTTAAATATAGGGACTTAGGGTAACGCCTTGAGCTTCTTGGAGAGGGCTCAGATGTACCAAGGGGATTGAATTTTATTATTCGATATTGACAGAACATACATCTTACCTTAGTAATATTTGGCCTAAATCTAGAAGTAATCAGAAAATCGGAGAACTTAGGGTGAAGCGGAGTAGCGTTCTAAGGACATTTTTATAATTAGTCCCCAGATTCAGGGAGAGCTGGTTATCTGTACAGTTCTCCCTAGTCAGCTCCTTGGCTAGCTCTCTTTTGGGATGATTTTTCAATGAGACGTCCAAAAGAACAAGGGATCTCCTTGCTTCTACAAACAATAGTTTGTTAAGCAAAGTTTTGGAATTCGTTGGTATGAACTATCTTAAAATGCGTGTGGTTGTAACTATTTTATGTAAAATGTGGACTCTATTACTTAATATTGTGCCTCTGTGTTTGTAAAACATATAAAGGCCTCTAACTTTAAGAAGGCAAACGTGGCATCAACTGCCCAGCGAAAAAGGATGAGTCCTAAACCGGAGCTTACCGAAGAGCAGAAACAGGAAATTCGAGAAGCTTTTGATCTCTTTGATGCTGACGGAACTGGGACAATTGATGTTAAGGAACTTAAGGCAAGCCTTATACATTCCTGCTCTGCTGCCTTGACTTTTCTCTGCCTCTTTGTCTTCTGTGCTGTGTTTTCCTGTCTTTACTTACCTCGAGAATTATTAAATAAAATTGAGTGCACATATCAATTTGCTGAATGTTATAGTGTTTCCTAGTCATTTGAACAGTATTGTGGCAGATGCTGGCTTAACCCCCTCAGCGCTGTCATTGTTTCGCTCCTGGGTTTAGATGTGCCTATTGAGATGATCCTCTTTTTGTTGTAGGTGGCAATGAGGGCACTGGGCTTTGAACCCAAGAAAGAAGAGATCAAGAAAATGATAAGTGAAATTGATAAGGAAAGGACAGGAAAAATGAACTTTAGCGACTTTTTGACTGTGATGACTCAGAAAATGGTAAGTTAGCTAAGATGATCAGCATATTTGCCACCAATAATGGTGGACAAATTTGAATCTCGATATGGAAATGTCTTCATTGAAGAAAAGTTAATACAAACTGGAGCGTTCAGATAAAGGAGAGTATTTGTGACTGAGAATTAGGATGTTTAGGTTCTACTTGGCTTTCTTCAAGGCCACAAAGTCACAGGAAAAGTCATTTTACCCTCTGAAAGGAAGTAAAAGTATTCCTGCTATCATGTTTTTTTGCTATTACCTTTCTCCAACCGGTATGTCAGTGTGATAACCACAAGCAGTAAAACTTTTAATGACAGCAACAATATTACAGTGTCTCGCATTTTGACAGGACAAAGTCCATGTATTTAAAGTTTGAAATTCTTTTCTCTCCTATTTGTCGTTATTCTGGGCAGCCTCAGCCTGAGGCTGTGTTTTTACTGCACTGAGGATTTGGTCTTTCACCACTTCCAAGGTTGAATTCACCCATTTTCTAGTCTCTTGGGTGTCACCCTTTTAAAGGGTCCAAATGGTCCAGAGAGACTCTAAAATGACACCTTACCAGTCTACCTCAGTCCCCTGAGTGTCCCACCCAGGAAAGGTGTTCACATTGGTCCATTTCTCTTTTGTTGACCTCCTGGCTCCTCCTTAATGTGGCTCAGCTATGTTCTACTGGCCTGTGGAAAAGTAACTCCATCAGTGTTTCAGGTGTGCTTCCCAGGGCACAGGCCTGTTCCTACTCTAATAATCCTGTTGCTTTGAAATTATCTAATCACACCTATATTTTTCTTCAGGGACTAGTTTAAGAGTTCAGGAAGTTTAACATTCTGTAACAACCTAGTAAAGCTGTCCCACATTCAAGGTTGATTCCCAGATTGCTCTTATTAGAGGCTCTCTCTATCTTTAGCTACCTTTCAGGAATATTTGGACTTGGAGCTCTTGGAGATTTTACTCTTTTCCTCTGTTAGAGTACTTGGGATCCCAGTAATGCTTTGTGATCTCATAACAAGTGAAATAGCCTTCTCTTTCCTCCCTTCCCCTCCACCCTCACCACGAGGATCCCTCCTCCACCAGCTTAAGCAGTATATTTCCCCTAAATTTAACTCCACCATCTGCTCGTACATCTTAAAAACAAATCTACTTTCTCTTTGGTTTATACAGAAAATGTTTTAAATACAATCCTTTATATTTCCTTTTTAGTCTCTGGGTTTGTAATAATTTCATCGTTTGTCCCCTTTTTCTACCCTGGTTGATGTGTGATCTTCTGTGATCAAGCCCCTATGGTCATGAAGGCTGTTACCAAGATGTCTGTGCAAGGCACATATTCATGTGTTTTATGTTCTACTTGTTAAGTCTGAGAAAGATACCAAAGAAGAAATCCTGAAAGCTTTCAAGCTCTTCGATGATGATGAAACTGGGAAGATATCGTTCAGAAATCTAAAACGTGTGGCCAAGGAGTTGGGTGAAAACCTCACCGATGAGGAGCTGCAGGTTTGTGACGCATCAGCCTGGAGCCCTGTGTGACTTTTCTGAGTTACATTTTCTCTGGTTACATAGGAAGGAAAACTAGTGTGTTCTCTCGTCGCTCTGTTGACCACTTAGTTTCTCTTTCGATAGTGTGACAAACCTATGGACGCTGCTCCCAGAAAAATACACACGTGAACAATTTTACTTACTATTTTAGGTTTTAGGAATCTCCCTAGTCAACATGATCGTTGAGCTCCCTTCTAGGTGATACACGTGTGGCAAATTATGGCTTGGTTTTCAAATGACTTTTCAGGAACCAAGCCATTATAAAAAGCAGCACATTTGCATCAGGTGGACCACAATTGTCTATTCATGTAGCATTATAAAAGCATATTACTTAGTCACATTTTCATTTCATTTATGAATTAATCTAACTGGAATCTTTTCTGTGCTGCAGGAAATGATTGATGAGGCCGACAGAGATGGAGATGGAGAAGTCAATGAGCAAGAGTTCCTGCGCATCATGAAGAAGACCAGCCTTTATTGAGATCAGTGTCATCTTTTATAACGCAAGCACGTGGAACTCGATTTCGTGCCTGCTGTTGTGTGAAGCCTGGTTTTTGAGAATGTAAATTATTTTTCCCCCACTGATCTCTCTATATGACCTTAGTAATAACTCTGAATCTATTTTCAACTTTTGAAAGTGTTCTTTGAAATTGAGGTTCTTTGTAAGGTGACCTGCTCACTGCTTTAATTCCCCAGGGCAGAACGAGAGCACGTTAGAGTGGAGAAAAGAGTCTTTGAGCTTTTGCACACCTGCTATTCTGCCTTGTATCGCTTAACTCTTGTCCCGCATTCCCACATTTATGCCACCGCAGAACAACTTCTTCACAAGCACATGTTGTACTTGTGTCACCACAAGCAGGGGGCATCTCTTCAGTGGTTCCAATTTTAATTGGCACCTGAGTGCAGCTTTCTCTTTTATAAAACCCAGTGAACTCTCTTACTTGCATTTGGATGTGTGTGGGTGTGTGTGTGCGCGCGCTATTTGTTTTGTCTTCAAATAAAATCTTTCTTATTTTGAGCTCTTGTTCTCTAAGGATGACTTCTTTAGCCTTGACTATGAGTTCAGCTTCTAAACCATTTCATTGAATGTAGCCTGGTAGATCCCAAACTCCTTGCCAGCCCGTGAACAGAAAACAAAATGATCCTTTACTATGGACGTGAATTGTTTTTTGCCCTGGGAACCCATCAGTTTCTAAAATTAGTTGACTGTTTTGCATAAGCCTAAATGATGCCCTAAAACATAGTTTTGGCAAAGTGTACAGCTGGAAAAGAGTCTTATTGGTAATTTGTGCTTGGGACAAATTGGGGAAAGCCAGGTGATTATGACAGTAGGTTGAGCTTAGCCAACCTCTGGTCAGTTTATTTGCTGGATGGTGTCTCAGAATCTCTGTGTGGTTCAGGTCCAGTGACCTTGTCCAGCTCCCTCCTGGCCCCGTATGGGATGACCTATAAGAGAAATCCTGGCAGATGGCGTTAAAGTCTCTGCCCCAGGCTGAGGGTGAGGAGCAAGAAGGGATGAGGAGGAATGGAAAACTGATTAAGCTAATTTCATACCAATTTTTTTTTAGTGCAAGTATATCCCATTTGGACATTTTGTTGTTTATTCATTGTTGGTCTGAAATTCAACTTTACCTGGGTGTCCTGTATTTCAACTAGCAACCCTGTGTGGGGTGCATGTTAAAGAGGTGTGACCGTGGGCCTCATCTCTGGACACCGGCATCCTGGAGGACTTGGGGGTCCCCTGGACAAGTCTCCTGCAGAGGGACTTCTCCTTGAGAAACACTGAGGTATGTGGGGGGACCCCAGAGTAGCTTCAGACCTGGGGTCTCACAGGGGCTCCACCACTTTCTGGCTGTGTAATTTGGGGCAAGCTGCTTCTCTGGGCACCTCAGTCTCCTTGTCTGTGAACAGGGAGAAGAGTGGTGCTTAACTCAGAATCGCTGGGGAGGGCCAATGAAAACTTAACAGAAAGGGCCTGGATTTACAGTGCCAAGAAGGAGGCATTTCAGGAGTATTTGTTCTCACTCATTCCTTTGGTATGGTTGTCACAGAAGCTTTTTGTTAAATGTGGGTCCATGAAGCTTTTATGATTACTGTCCCCAAGGTCGAGTTGACAGCATTGCCTGTGAGGAGTTGACCTTTGTCATATTGCTGTTTTTTAATAAGAGGCATATGATCTGATAAAAGATGTACAATATTGGAAACGAGTGAAAAAACAGGGCCCTACTTCCCATTTCACTGTTAACTGTCACCCTGGAAACATTCTTATCTCCTCCTGCTTAACGTTCTCCTAAATGAAATAAAGTCAGAATCTCTTGGAAGGAGGGAGAGTGGCAAGTAACATGTTATCCCTAAGGATAAGGACAGACATAATGTGCTTGCCATATCTATGCCTGGCAGCCATTCTAAGATAGGTTTGCACGAATCAGTGGATGTGGCACTGGAGCAGAGTCACAGGAGGGTCGGGAAGATGGGGATGGGGGAGGATCTGGAGCCAGTTCACTGGAGGCAGAAAAGAGCTGCAAGGGGGTGGGGAGATTTGGATGGAGAGGAGGCTGGGGTCAGTTCATGTGGGGCTGGATCAGATAGACTGATGGGATGGGAAGGATGGGGAGGGAATGGTAGGCGAGGCTAGCGCAGGTGCAGTTGATGCAGAGGGTGTAGGGTGAGTGTAGGGTCATGAAAAGGGAGTGGAGTAGAGGTTGGTTCATGTGGGGCTGGACCAAGAGATGTAGGCAGAGTGGTTGGGTAAACTCGGCAGTGTGGGGGTGGATAGGGAGGGAGAGACAAGGTAGGTCAGTCCTCGAGGATGGATGGTCTACAGAGCTGGAGGGGGATGGTGGGGGATGGGCAGGGAGAGAGAGGGAACGGGTCAGCCCTTGTGGGTGGACCAGAGATGTAGGGGGAGTATGGCGGGGTGCACTGGGAGAGGTAGCCGAGGTCAGGTCAACTGGTGATGGAACAGAAAGGTAACTGGGGACTGGGAAGTAAGGGACTGAGGTCCATCCATGTGGGTTGGAAAAAGTGATGGATGGGGAAAGGAGAGGGAGAGGGAGAAAGGGTTGGTTTCTGTGCAGACGGATCAGGGCTGTGGGGGCTTGGGGGTGATGAGGAGGGGAAGGGAGCAGGTGTTAGATCATGTTCAGCTGGAACAGAGAACTATAGTGGGATTGGGGTGATGGGGAGGGAAAGGATACATAGTTCAGTTCATGTTGGGCTGGACCAGAGAGTTGTGGGAGAGTGGGGGCAGGATTTTGATGATACAAGAGTTTGACTGGTTTGCAGGAGGATAAACCAGAGAGCTCTATGGGAGTTGGGGGAAGGGGGAGGAGGGACCAGGGGTTCCTACATGTGGGGCTCGACCAGAGATATGCAGGTGGAGTTGGGGGGAAGGGAAGCAGAGGTTAGTTCATTTGAGGGTGGAGTAGAGAAGCATATGGGTGTGGGAGGATGGTGAGTGAGAGAGGGCATTCCGTCTTGGGCTGGGTACTGGGAAGGAGCGGGAGCTGAAGTTAGTTGATGTAAGATGGACCAGAGAGAATCATAGGGAGGTGGCAGGGATGTGGGTGGAGAGGGAGCAGAAGTGCCTTCATATGGGGCTGGAGCAGAGAGGTGTGGGGAGATGGAGGGGCGGGGATGGAGAGGGAGCTGCCATCAGTTCCCATGAGGATGCTGTGGAGAGATGGGGGTGGTGGTGGGAATGGGGTGGTGGAGAGATGGGGGTGGGATGGGAGAAAAGGTGAGTGGGATGGGGAGGGAGAAGTCAGTTCCTGTTGGGCTTTGTGGGCCTCCCTAGTAACTCAGGGATGTACTAAGTTTCCTTGAAATAACTCTCCAGGGGATTAGTCTTTTCTTTGCTCCAAAGTGTTCCAACTACTAGGAACAGCCGGATTCATCAGTAGCCATACTCAGGTTTGATATAAGTAGAATCTAAGGAAGTTGTTTAAAGAAAGGAGGAAGCTCAGTTCCTGTCCTTTTCAACATGGAAGAGCTCCTGGACCCAGAATGTTGACCAGGCATCGAAGGGTGAAAATGCACATTGGGTGCCCTAGGGGGCCCTTTTGAAGTCCTTTCACCCTCTGTCAGATTTTAAATTCTTGTTTTTGTCACGCTTTCAAATAGTAGGGATTTTGGAAGCACATTCAAAGGGAGAATACACTCAAAACAACACTTTACATACAATTACAGCTCACTCACATTTCTGTAAAAAACAGCCAGTAGTCATTTCACTACACACTTAATCACCCTTCTGTTTGCCTAGACCTGCTTACTCCCTGATGGCTCACCCCACGAGGCCAAGTGCTGCCACAGGCCAGGAGATACCCTTTTATGAGCCCTCCACGGCCTTCGTGATAAGTGTCTTGCAGCAAGTGGCTCCCTTCTCCATTCCATGTCTCATGACCTGCTCAGCTCAACATCCTATATTCTTGAAGTCGCTGGAATATTGTGCATCTTCACTTGTAGCAAAAGTTATCAATCTTCATTGATTGCAGCTGTGGAGCAATGACGCCATCCTGGTGTGCCATGCTGTGACATATGGGACATATTTAGTGACCCAAATCCCTATCGGCAGTGCCCAAAACTCTCACAGGGGCTCTGAGCCCAATTCTAAAAACATCACCATCAGAACTTGATGTATCTGGAAGCCAAGTCACCTCTTGTGCTTTTCCCTGCTGACCCTCAGTCTTCTAAGCCTTTCCCCTTTTTCTTTGTGATTGCCATGGTTTAGAGGCTTGTCATTTTAATTGCCTTTCTCCTCTTTGTGCTGAACATCTATTATGTCACCAAGATTTCCCTACAGTAGTCACTCTGATCCTCCTCTTCCTTTTTCATTTCTGAAGCCACCACCTCAACCCAAATTTGGAATGCTGTAATGTCCTCCTAGTTGCTTTTTCTGTCCTGTCTTTTCCCAAGATGATCTGCGGTACCATCTTCCTTGTGCCACTACCTTGCTTAGGGAAGGAGCCTGAGCCTTTAGACTGAGTCATACCTGCTTCAGATCTCAACTCTTCTACTCAGCAGCTGTGGCCCCGGGGGACATGACTTAACTGTGTTTTTTTAATATAAATTTATTTATTTTTGGCTGTGTTGGGTCTTCGTTGCTGCGCGCGGGCTTTCTCTAGTTGTGGCGAGTGGGGGCTACTCTTCATTGTGGTGCACGGGCTTCTCATTGCGGTGGCTTCTCTTGTTGTGGAGTATGGGCTCTAGGCGTGCGGGCTTCAGTAGATGTGGTTCGCAGGCTCTAGAGCGCAGGCTCAGTAGTTGTGGTGCATGGGCTTCGTTGTTCCGCGGCATGTGGGATCTTCCCGGACCAGGGCTCGGACCTGTGTCCCCTGCATTGGCAGGTAGATTCTTAACCACTGCGCCACCAGGGAAGTCCGTGACTTAACTGTCTTGAGCCTCAGTTTCCTCCTTAACTTGGACTGTTCTGTCCTTAATCAGTGCCTATATATGTTCTCCTTGGTATAGGGTTAATTTCTATATATGTACTTATGCCCCTGCCATCGTCCCTATTGAAATATAGCCCCCATTTCCGCCCAAATCTGTATTCTTCTCATCTTGTGAAACTCGACCTAAGAGTCCCCTCCTTCCAGAAAAACTTTTGTTTGACGGTAGGAGTATTTTTGGGCTGCTTCCTAGCTGGAATTGAGAATTGAGACAGCAGCCTTGCAGATATGTCCCTTGCCACTAGGTGGAGTGCCAGGACAGAGAGGCTCCAAGGCACCGAGTCACGTGGAGTCCAATGGTTCAAGCTGGATCTTCTCAGGTGCCCTGAGAGGGCTGTGGTCCCAAACAGCCTTGGAGTGTGATGGAGAGGATGCCACAGTGTCGAGAATCCTGGCAGAGCTGTGGACCCCTCAGAAAAGCTACCAGGTGCAGACACTGATGGAAGGATGTCTTGTCTGGTTGGAAGCTTGATTAAGTCTAATTAAAAGAGAATAAAGGGGCTCCCCTGGTGGCGCAGTGGTTGAGAATCTGCCTACCAATGCAGGGAACACGGGTTCGAGCCCTGGTCTGGGAAGATCCCACATGCCGCGGAGCAACTAGGCCCGTGAGCCACAATTACTGAGCTTGCGCGTCTGGAGCCTGTGCTCCGCAACAAGAGAGGCCGCGATGGTGAGAGGCCCGCGCGCCGCGATGAAGAGTGGCCCCGCTTGCCGCAACAAGAGACAGCTCTCGCACAGAAAGAAGACCCAACGCAGCAATAAATAAATAAAAATTTAAAAAAATAAAAAAATAAAATTAAATGACGTGTTTGCATTTCTGAGTGTTTGCAGGGAAAATTGTTTACCTGCTACATGGCCTCATTGAGATTCCCCAAGTACACGGAACATGTATCAAGGGAAGGGCACAGATGTGCTTCTGATTTCTTCGTAGCCATGCTTTGTACCCAGTAAAATGCTCTGTTCACAGTCAGGCCTCCTCATTTGCCAGCTTTGTTGATCCTGTAGCAAGGGTTTATTAACTCATTAAAAATTCCAGCATTCTGTGGCTTTTTTTCTGACCACTGTGCCTTCTTATGGCTTGAATTGTGTTCACTTAAAAGATACGTTGCAGTCCTAGCCCCCAGGACCTCAGAATGTGACTATATTTGGAGATAGGGTCTTTATCAAGTTATAATGAGTTCATTAAGATGGGCCCCGATCCAATCTGACTGGGGTTCTCAGAAAAAAGGGAAATTTGGATGCAGGCATGCATAGAGGGAAGACAATGAAGAGACCGAGAGAGACAGTCATCTATAAGGCAGGGAGAGAAGCCTGGAGTAGATCCTTTCCTCACAGCCTCGGAAGGAACCAATTCTGCCAACACCTTGATTTTGCACTTCTAGCTTCCAGAACTGGGAGACAATACATGTCTGTTGTTTAAGCCCCCAAATCTGTGGGACTTTGTCTTGGCAGCCCCAGCAAACTCATACATGTCTCTCTTTTACTGAAAAACTTCCTTTATTCCACCAAGTGTCCTGACCAGAAGTGCACATGGTGATGTCAAGGAAACAAAACTTGGACGTGGGGGTATGCAGCCTTGCCCCCACCCCCCCCGAAAAATTTTTTCTCAATTTAGAGTGTAACTTTGTACATGTTTGTGAGGCCATCTCCTTGTGAGATGTTGTATGTGGGTGAATATTTGTGCAATCCCTCATACAAATAGGTCCAATGATGGCAAACTGAGTCTGAAAAGCATTGGAAAGGTCAGTAACCAGAGGCAGTGTGACAGAATTTCTGATGTTGTTGTTGGTGGATGAACCTGGCTCTCTGAAGAACAGACACCAACCTCTTGAGGGGCACCGTGGAGTAGTGGTGAAATGTCTCTGGAGCTAGACAAGTGAAATTCCATTATGTGACCTCTGGCAAGTTACCTAAAGCCTCAGTACTTCATTGGTTTCATCTGTCGAAGGTTCTTTAAAAAAATTTTATTGGAGTATAGTTGATTTACAATGTTGTGTTAGTTTCAGGTGTACAGCAAAGTGAATCAGTTATACATATACATATATCCACTCATTTTAGATTCTTTTCCCATATAGGTTATTACAGAATTCTGAGTAGAGTTCCCTGTGCTATAAAGTAGGTCCTTGTTGGTTATCTATTTTATATATAGTAGTGTGTATATGTCAATCCCAAACTCCTAATTTATCCCTCCCCCCACCTTTCCCCTTTGGTAACGATAAGTTTATTTTCAAAATCTGTGAGTCTGTTTCCGTTTTGTAAATAAATTCATTTACATCATTTTTAAAAATTAGATTCCACATATGAGTGATATCATATGATATTTGTCTTTCTCTGTCTGACTTACTTCACTTAGTATGATAATCTCCAGGTCCATCCATGTTGCTGCAAATGGCATTATTTCATTCTTTTTAATGGCTGAGTAATATTCCATTGTATATATGTACCACATCTTCTTTATCCATTCCTTTGCTGATGGACATTTAGGTTGCTTCCATGTCTTGCTATTGTAAATAGTGTGGCAATGAACATTGGGGTGCATGTATCTTTTCAAATTATGGTTTTCTCTGGATATATGCCCAGGAGCAGGATTGCAGGATCATATGGTAACTCTATTTTTAGTTTTTTAAGGAACTTCCATACTGTCCTTCATAGTGGTTGTACCAAGTTACACTCCCACCAACAGTGCAAGAGGGTTCAAAGGGGGTTTATTAACAGAATCCACCTCAAGGGCAGTTGTAAGGATTAAATAATCCAATATATCTAAAGAGTTTAGAACAGAGCCTAGCACATGGCAGGCATTCAATAAACATTTGGTGAATGAAAAAATTCAGAATTTGGCTAAAATCCTCAACTGTAGGGTTTGGGAGTTACACCATTCATCCCAGTGGTGCAATTTAGGGAGATACCTTTAGAACAAGCATTCCTTTTTTTTTGTAATGAGAAAACAATTTTTTTTCCTGCTTCGCATGTCTCATTAAACCTGCTTAGTAGAGGAAATCTATTCCCCGTGTCTGAATGTACAAACTCTACTCACTTTTATTTTTATTTTTATTTTTTGCATTGGCAAAGATCCAAAAACCTGGTAACTCTGTATTGGTGAGAATGTAAATTGGTACAATCTCTTTAGTGGGCAACTGGCAAGGTCTATTACCTTTTTTTTTTTTTTTCACACACACACACACACACACACTGTATTTTATTTTTACAAGAGATAAATAGACTGACACCAAGCATTGTACATGGATGACCACAACAAAAGCAACAATGATTGCAATTACCAAACACGAAACACACTCATACTATGTCATAATATTGACATTCAGTCCAGTAATCCTCCACTGTAAGAGCTCCTTTACTTTGCAGTGAAAACTGATTTGTATATTCTTTGCCTCTGAGTCCTTGTGGGATTTTTTTTTAAATTCAAACAGAAAGTCACAAAAATTATACTCATCCTTATCAGTTCACTCAGTCCCATGTAATTAATTTTTTCTTTCATCTTGATCTTTTGTTAGCACTTTTATGAGTTCATCAGTTTTTCATTAGAGTTCTGAAAATGCTTATTCATTCAGTTCAGCAGTACAGTCAGCTACCAGAAACCTGTACTTGTCAGAGTCTTTTCCATGAATTTCTTGAAGATGAAACTCTTTTATAGGAACATATTTGCAAAAGCATCAGAGTACACCCAGAACTGTCTGTAAATGACAAAAGACTTAAAAATGACCACGGTTAAAGATTTGATGAAAGTTCATAATAATGCAGTTGACAAGAAAATTAGTTATTTCTGAGATATACATTCTAAAGTAATAACTAGGATTGTGACTTATAACATTATACCAGAACATATAAGATTTTTAGGAATTTCATGTAATGTCTGAAACATTTATATTAACATATTTCCATACAAATAACCCAATGAAAGTTTAGTATTAGTTATTTTGTTTGTTTGTTTTTTTATACTGCAGGTTCTTATTAGTCATCAATTTTATACACATCAGTGTATACATATCAATCCCAATCGCCCAGTTCAGCACACCACCATCCCCACCACACCGCAGTTTTCCCCCCTTGGTGTCCATATATCTAGAACAAGGATTCTTAACCTGTGACACTTACACTTCAGAGGTCCATGAATTACTCCAAGGACGTTCTTAAATCTCCTGAAATAACATGCACAATTTGAGGGTACAGGCAGGTGGGCAACTTTCATCAGAATTGTTCAAAGACCGTGAGCCTAAAGAGATTCAGACGCACTGCCTTGGAATTGGGCATTGCCATTTGGGGCATGGAGAGAAATACGCAAACCCGTAGCATTGTGTAGTAGTAGCAGCAGTAGTAATAACAGTAGTAGTGTGTGAGACCTAGTTTTGTGGTCCTTTGTCCACACAGGCATTCCCTGAGATCTGTTTCTTGGCTCTGCCCGAGGACCTGAGGCAGCTGCTTTCTTGTCACTTCGGGGTCTGGGAATCTCTACAATGCTGTTTCTGTCCCTGTCTAGACCTCCTGGTGATCCTCCACTCCTTGGAGCCTTTGGATTCCAACAATATCACCACTTGCCTGGGTTTCTGGTCATCTCCTCTCCCAACCCTTTTAGCCTTTTTCAGCTTGAAAATCAATCTTCTTGAAGTAAAATGCCAACAAAAGAGGATTTATTTTCTTTAAGAAGTTGTTCTTTCCCCTCCTTATTACTGTTTAAAAGGCCTTTTACTTATCCGTCTTCAGCAGTTTTCAAAAGCCTCAATCCATTTTGAGGTTTAGCCTTCCTGAAATTGTTGTTTGGGATTCATACCATTGCTTTTTTTTTTTTGAATCAATCATTAGATCTTTTCTCTCCTTCTATCATTTGAATTTATTTATCATTTATTCAGCAATAATGAGCATCTATTCTGATTCAGGCCCTGAAGTAAACAAAATACAGACCTTAGCCTCATGGGATTTACATTCTGGTGAAGGAGACAGAAAAAAAAATCTCAAGAAAATAAAGCAGGAAGAGGAGATAGAAAAGGATGTAGGGGTGCTATTTTAGACAGAATGGTAAGGGAAGGCTTCTCTGTGGGGATGACATTCAAGCAAAGACCTGAAGCCATGAGGAGATCTGGGGAAAGAGTACCCCAGCAGAGAGAACAGCAAGTACAAAGGACCTGAGGCAGCAGTGGGGTTGGTGTGAGTGAGGAACAATGAGGAGGTCCATGTGGCTGCAGCAAAATGAACAAAGTGAAAAATGTCAGGTTGGAGAAGGAGGCAGGGGTCGGGTAAGGTAAGGCCTCGTAAACCCCATAAGTAATGGTTATGTTCTGCAGACAATGGGTTGTCATCACTGAGAGCTGATCAGGAAGGTAAGCTGCCTTGTAGTGGAAAGTCTCACACTGGCAGCTGTGTTGTGAATTGCCTATGGGAGCCAGGGTGGAAGCATATATCTTTTCGTAATATGAGCTCATTTAGAGGTCTCCCTGCATAGCCACATGGCTGACTGTTTTTATTTTTAAATCTCATTTGGATGATTTGAGATTGGGAAATTTCTGGGGACAATTTTTGCTCTGGAATTTGAAGTAATGAAGGCAGATTTCCCCTTTTTAGAATCCTCATCTTTCGGAGCCACTTCCCTTAGAGTCTCTAGCAGTAGGACTGCAAATTGTGTTGCGTGCTATTTTGCTTTCTGCCCTTTTCCCCCTGGAGTCTGCCTTCTCAGATCCTCTCGTCTAAGTTCATGTCTGATTTCCACCCAAGCTTGTCTGCCATTATTATGAACCTCAAAATGTCATTATTATTTTTTCCCAAATTCTGGTCATTTCCTCATCCACAACCAGTTCTTCTCTCTTGCTGGTCAGGTTTAATCAATCAATCATTCTAGGGACAGTGACCTATAACTCCCAGACCCAAGATTTTCCAAACTCTTAGTCCTTTCTAAACCATAAAGAGTTTGGGAAATCTTGATCCTTGAATTATCAGTGTTGGGCAAGGATTATTATTACCCCATTTTACAGATAAAGTAGCTGAGGCTCAGAGTTTCTGACTCTAAAGTTCATGATCTTTCTACTTTATCACTCTGCTCTCTAAGACAACATGCTCCTTGTTTCAATTAGTTTAAAAACTTTTAACTGAAAACTAGATGGTTGAGCCTGTTCTTTTTCTCTCTGGGTTGGTTTACAAGTTTTCTATTCTTAATTTCTTACTTAGAATTTTGATTGCTTGCAACACCCATCAGGGCAATTGCTTAAATACACCACAGCTTCCTGCTCTGGGTTTGGTCTCCAAAGCAGTTCACATGACCAGTCCAATGGTTAATTTTATGTGTCAACTCAACTGGGTCATGCGTCAAACATTCTGGGTGTTTCTGTGAGGGTGTTTTTGGATGAGATTAACATTTACATCTATGGACTGAGAAAAGCAGATTGCTCTCCCTAATGTGGGTGGGCCTCATTCAATCAGTGGAAGGCATGAATAGAACAAAAAGCCTGACCCTTCCCCTGAGTAAGAGACAAAGAATTCCTCCTTTGAACTGGGCTATTGGCTCTTCCTGGGCCTTGAGTCTACCAGTCTTCAGACAGGAGCTACACCACTGGCTCTCCTCGTTTCCAGACCTTCACACTCAGACTGAAACTACACTCAGACTGAAACTTATGCCATTGGCTCTTCTGGGTCTCCAGCTTGCTGACTCACCCTGCAGATCTTGAGACTTGTCAGCCTCCATAATCCTTCCAGTCAATTCCTTATAATCTCTCTCTCTCTCCATATATATATATACACACACACAAAACAGAACCAATAGGAGATTAATTTTATATATATATATAAATAAAAAATATATATATATATAATTAATCTCCTATTCTGGAGAATCTCGACTAATACAGCCAGCAGAGGGCAATGTCTTGTCAAACACTACCTGTTTCCCATTTGGAACTGTTGGACAGTTGTTTTCTTCAAAAGGGAGAAAATCTTTCCAATTCTTTTTTTCCCAGGCAAAGTAAGCGATTTCAGAGAGGGAAAGGAGCATAAAGAGTTGTTGTCATTCCAAAACAAGCCTGACACTTCCTAGGTGATGCATTCTGCATGAGAAAGATACTAAAATTCAGCTGCTAGTGACAAAACTAGTCAACGCAGCTTACTCTTCCAGGACATCAATGACCACATTATAACCAGTGGGATAAGCTATAACATAAGATTTCAGAGGTGGAATTTCTCTAACAGAAAGAACAGTGGAAGTGGAAAGAAAGATAGAAATTGATATTAATGACATAATGCATGTGTATACATTATGTATAATCTTCCATTCAACCTCTGTAAGAATATAAATGCAGAGAACAAGGTGTGGAAAGATGAGCACCAAACTTTTTTAACAGTGGTTTTCTCTGGAGAGAAGAAGGCACTTGGAGGGGGCTATAGTGAAATGGACTTACTCCTTTTAAGCTGCTTTGGGTTTAAATTTCTTAAAACAAGGTTGTATTCATGTATGATTTTCTTATTTAAAAATATTATTAAATAACACAACACATGCACTAGGATGGCCAGAAAAAATGGAAAATGACAAGTGTTGGTGAGGATGTGAAGACAGTGGAACCCTGGTTCATTGCTGGTGGGAGCATAAAATTGTGCAGCCACTTTTGAAAACAGTTTGGTGACTTGTCAGAAGATTAAACATTGAACTACCATATGACCCAACAATTCCACTCTTAGGTGTATTGCAAAAGGAATTGAAAGTACAGACATGAAAAGATATTTGCATACCCATGTTCATAGCAACACTATTCACAATAGCCAAAAGGTGGAAACTCAAGTGTCCATCAGCAGATAAATAGATAAACAAAATATGGTTTATGTAACACAATGGAATATTATTCAGCTATGAAAGGAATGAAAATTTGATATATGCTATAATATGGATGGACCCTGAAAACATTATGCTTCGTGAAAAAAGTCAGACACAGAAGGACAAATACTGTATTTGTCTGCTTGCGTGATGTACCTAGAATAGACAAATACATAGAGACAGAAAGAGGTTACCAGGGGCTGGTAAGATAGGTCCAGTCCTCGCAACTAGTACAGTGCCTGTGGTACTAGGCGATGCGTTCTGCATGAGAAAGATACTAAAATTAATAGATATTTGTTGATTAATAGATATTATTATAATTAATAGATATTTGTTGATTAATACTAAAATCAATTGATATTTGTTCAATGAATAAATGAATTTCTGTGACTTTAATCGACTTTAAAAAAAATTCTCTGTCCTATCATTTTGGGCAACCATTGTCAATTATCTGATGCACAATGAGAAATACAAGCCCAGAATTCGTATATTTGATTGTCATTAGCATAGAGGTGGTGTATCAGTTGGTGAGGGTTAAATGCTGTATCAAACAATCTCTGTATCTCAGTGAGCTGACTTAATAAAGGAATATTTTTCACTCATGTTATAGTTCAAAGTCAGTGGGGATGGGTTGGGGTGCTGCTTGGGCTCGACTCCATACAGGCTATTAGGGACCAAGCTTCCTTCTATCCAGTAGCTCCAGAGGGCCCTAGGCACATCGAAATCCCCACTGACTTCTTTGCACATGGCTGGAAGATGAGTGAAGAGACCGGTCTTGGAGGACCACGTGTGAGGTTTGAGTGGCCAGACCTGCAAGTGTCATAGTCTCTTTCCTCCACATTCCACTGATCAGAACTCAGTCACATGACTACACTGAATCAGGAGGGATTCTGGGAAATGTGGCCTAGCTGCAGGCAAAGTTGGAAAAGGAAATGGTGTTTGATGAATATGTAGCATCGTCTGTGTCACAGATAATATAGATGTGGGGAGCACTCCTAGGGTAACTGTGTCATGCGCATGCTGAGTAAGAGAAGGCTGCCCAGGACCAAAGTCCTGGGATATTCAGTGTTTAGGAAATGGGAAGAGGAGGAGAGGCAAAGCAAAGAGACTGAAAATAAGGAAAGTGACTGCAGGAAACCTAAGGGAACGAAACGTCACAGAAGCAAGGGGAGAGTGTGTCAACAGACAGACCTTAACAACAGCAATTTCTGTGGAACCCAAAATGTGGTGGCTTAGGGGTGAAATGTTTGAATGTTTAAAGGGAAGTAACCATAGTAAATAAAACCAGTGTGGTATAGGGCCAGGAAAAAATTGGACTATTGGAACAGAAGAAATGGGCTTGAAACAGACTTAAGTGTATATGACAGTTTGGTTTATGTCAGGGATGCTGTGAAAAGATGGACTGTTTCTGCTGCATGTATGTATGCGGCTACCTATGTATATATTTTTCTTTTTTTCAGAAAGGATTTAAGGATACTTGAAAAGATACATTCTGGTGACAAAAATAAAACAAATGATTAAAGAGGGAGAAAATGACACGCTGGCACAATGAGGTGAAACATGCATTTAGGTTTGGTAACTTTAAACATCTCTGACCACTTTAAACATCGGTGCTAAGCTGATTTTAGATACCTTGATCAATTTGTGGTGAGATCTATCAGATGGATAATTCCATTCATGTAACTTGCTCTGCAATATCACTTGTCAGGCAGAGACTCGCATTTATTCTGAACGTTGCTATGAGAATCATGCAGTCCCTGGTCTTTGCCCTGTGTATTGTACAACAGCATTTGACAGCAAGCAATAAAACCTGGCATGAACATTAGACAGGCACTGACTGTTCTGGCTTCAGAAACAGCTTCTAAGTCACGCAAGAACCTTGGGTTCATTTCTCTATAATCATATCTTCTTTCTGACCCCAAGTGGCACCCTATGAGCCATCCTATGCTGTGTTTACTCTGATGCCTTTCTCCTAAGCTGTTTGATACCCATAAGCCTTCACATGTCTTGATGCCTACGATGTCCCCTTATTTTTTCTCTTCCCCAGCAGACTCATTCTTATCCTACAAGATCCAACTTACTTGTCACATGCTCAAGGGGAATCTTTCATGACTGGCCTGACATGGATCTGTGGTCCTCTCTGTGCTTCCCTAGCCCCTGTCCTCTCTGTCATAGCTCTGGTTCTACAAGATTAGCAAGGTCATCAACTCCACTGACCTTGTGCTTCAACTCTGCATCCTTGGGGCCCAATACCTGGCATGATCAGAGTTGTCACACTATGTGTGGACAGCTTGTAGTAGACAAGTGGGGATTTCCACTTAAAACCACAACTACCATTTCAATCTGCATGATGATTACATGGGAGTACACATTTGTCAAATTTCTCATCAAGTTTTACACTTATGATCTGTGCAATTTTTTTTATGTACGTTGTACCTTGTTAAAGCACTGTTAAAAATTTTTTAAAAGAGAAAAATCCATCCCCTTAACCACCTGCAGTTGCTTTTGCTTTCCAGGGGAGAGGCATGGTTTTCTCTGGGTAGATAGTTCTTTGCTTACGGAGATACTTGGCTGCCTCGGGGATGAAAGGAGAGAGTCACAGAGAGCTGAATTGCTGAATTTCTCCCCCGCATGAAGGCGACAGAATCTGGAATTTCCTGGTGCAGCCACTTTAACACCAAAGGAAAGTGTCCCCTAGTGTTAAAGGGCTTAGGGACCACATGAGACTGCTACTTTGCTTAGTGACACTTTTCAAAGGCCTTTCATATCCACTCTTTTGTTTGTCTTCAGGACAGTAAATGTCAATATGGCCTCAGGGTCCTTCTGTGAAAGGATCCATCCAGGGTGATCATCTCAGCCTGGGGCACAGATGCCAATGACCAGGAAGTTTTGAGAAACTGGAACACTGGGCAGAAGTGTGCTGGTCATGGGCCCGGGGGTAAGAGAGTCATGCCAGAAGTCCCTTAGCCCACAGGACAGCAGAAGGAAAGGGATCTGGATGTTCTGAATTGGATAAGCTGGGGTGCAACTCACTCAGGCTTCCTGAGATGTAAACACTGGTTTGGGGGTCAGACTAAGCTGAGTTGAGCCCTGGCCTGGGCTTCGTGGTAGCTTGTGTGACCCTGAGCAAGGTAATTAACCCCTCAGAGTCGCGGGTCCCTCCTCTGTGAGATAGTCATAGTCTTTACCTCACACGAGTGGGAGCAGAGAAAGATATTATATTAGTCTATTGGGGCTGCCGTAACAAAATACCAGCGACTGTGGGGGCTTAAACAATGGAAATGTATTGTTTCCCAGTTCTGGAGGCTGCAAGTCTGAGATCAAGGGGTCAGCAGGGTTGGTTCCTTCTGAGGCCTCTCTCCTTGGCTTGTAGATGGCCATCTTTTCCCTGTGTCCTCACATGGTCTCCCCTCTGCCTGTCTGTGTCCTAATCTCTTCTTCTTATAAGGACATTACTCACATTGGATTAGGGCCCACCCCAATGACCTCATTTAACTTTAATCACCTCTTTAAAGACCCTATCTGCAAATACAGTTACACTCTGAGGTACTAGTGTTGGGACTTCAACATATGAATTTTGGGGGACCACAATTCAGCCTAGAGTAGATATCATCCCAGGGTCTGGCCAACAGGAAGTCTCACTAAATATGTGTGTACTGTTGCATGGGGCTTTCCCTGTTACTACAGAAGTAGTGCCTAGGGGATAAAGAAATGGGAAATGTCCACTTTCTAAAGGATCTAGGGTGATATAGGAAGCAGATAGCCTCTCCAGACTTTTCTAAAATATGGGCAGAACCAGCGCTGCTACCAGCAACCATGGACTCACTGCCACCTCAGTCCTTATTCCAATTGTATCTCCTTAATGCTGGCAGTATCCTCTACTAGACTGGGAGCTCCCCCAAAGCAAGGCTTGGAGAAGCCTTGCTTTCTCCAGTTTTCTGTTGAAGCCCTAGAACAGGTGAGGGGACCATGACTCTAGCCATCCCTATCTTCTTGTCATGGGGATCCCAGGGGTGCCTTCTCATGCTGAATGCCTGTTTGGGTCAAACCCTTCCAGCTTCTGGTGTCTGAAAGCAGCTAAGGGAAAATATAGTGGCCCCTAAGGTGTGCTTTCTGACACGTGAGCTTGGGTAAATTACCTCTACTCCCTATAGGTCAGTTCTCTCTTTTGTAAAATGGGGGTTACAACTAGGACTGGCTACATAACTTGCGGAGCCCACTGCAAAATAAAAAATCAGGGCTGCTTGTTTAAAAATTAAATTTCAAGATGGTGACAACAGAGCATTATACCAAGTATGCAGAACCTTTCTAAGCATGGGGCCCTTGGGGACCGCCTAGGTGGCACACCCTCATCCATGAGGCTAGCCTTAGTTCTAACCTTGGGCTTTCTCCTTAACCGAAGCAGGTGTGTGCTATGTGCTAATCTTGGGGAAAGTGCTTTACAAACAACCAAGTGCTAGACTTGAAGATTGAAGAGCTTCCTGAAGCCCAGCGTCTTCCAGTTCTTGGCATCTTTTGAGCTCATTTGGACTTTTCTAATTAGTTTGCTTACCCCACTGCACTCCTTTCTCATTCCCCTCTCAAGACCTCTTGCCCAGTGTGCAGCCCCCTTTCACTTGGCTATGGGCCATGGTGACCTGAAAGGACCAGAGTGAGGGGGTACCATCCATTCCCTGGGGCTCAGACCTACAGCTGTGCTCACGTCTCTGCCCTTGGGCTAGAGCAGTCTTGCTCTGTGGCAGCCTGGGAAATCCCAGCGTTCCCTAGCAACAAGGCCGAACCAGAGCTGTTGCTAGGGAAACCCTGGGATTTCCATAGCTACCAAGAGCTCAGTGAGCATCTCCATTCCCACAGCTGAATATATTTGTTGTTAGCAGAAGAGCAGAAAGGAGAGCCGATGGTCTGCTGCCAAGGGGGGCAGGGTCGGTTCCTCTGAATCTCATTACCTGCACAAAGAGGGTCAAAAAAGTCACCAGGGGCAGGATAACTCCTCCAGGCTCACAAATGGATGGTCTCTGCTTTTACATAGACCTCCAAAAAATGGCTGGTCTGCTTGGAGTTGAGTAGTCTGCTGGGTTCTCACAGTGCCTGGTGCCCCTGGCACAGAAGTCACCATAGTATGTTGCATCTACACATCTGTGTGCCCTCCCACTCCCAGTGCCTGGATCTTACTGAGACTGTGTCATGGGCTGCTGTGTCCCCAGGGCCCAACATAGGGCAGGGCTTCTTAACCTCCTTGCTCATCTGGGGGAGACTGGCGGGGTCTGTCTGAGAATAGCGTTTTTGAATGCATGAAACAAAATAAGTAGGGTTACAAAGGAAAGCAATTTTATTGAAGTACAGTTATCAAAATATTTTAAAAACACAATTGTGATATTGTAAAATATATGTGCATCTTCATTGATGCATTAAATAATACGACTGAGTAGTATGTCTAATAATTACTGTAATTAGGAAGTAGTGACAAGGGTAAAGAATATTTGGAGAGAGCTGATGCCATGGTAACATGATATAAAAATACCAGGGATTTCTCCTGGTGACAACGTTGCAGGTACTGCTAATCTTCCTGTGGTTGGTTGCCTGCATTAGTGAAAATAAAGAATATTCTTCCCCCATCTAATACCACAGAGCTTCCTAAATTCTACTAGGTTGTGGGCTTTAAGTTTGGACACAGCAAGTTGTACGAATGAATGAATGAATGAATGGGTGATGAAAGAGTAGGAGCTAAGTAAATTATCCAGTTTCCTTGAGAAAGTGAGTGGCTCAGCGAGAGGAAGGACCTTGTTCACAGTCATCCAGTCACCTTCAGACACCCTGCTCCTTGTCACTCTTCCTTTAAGAGCTGAGGAATTTCAACAAATGGTTTTGGAACAACTGGGTATCTACATGCAAAGGATGTTGAACCTTCATCTTACACCATATAAAAAATTAACTCAAAATTGATCAAAAACCTTAACATAAGTGCTAAAGCTAAAGCTCTTATCAGAAAACATAGAGGAGAAACTTCATGACATCGATATGGCAATGATTTCTTGGATATGACACTAAAAGCACAGGCAACAAGAGGACAAGTAGATAAAGTGGACTACATCAAAAATTAAAACTTCTGTGCAACAAAGGAAACAACCAACAGAGTGAAAAGGCAACCCATGGAATGGGAGAAAATATTTGAAAATCATATATCTGATAAGGGGTTACTATCCAGAATACATAAAGAACTTTTAAAACTGCACAACAACAAAACAAACAACCTGATTAAAAAATGGGCAAAGGACTTGAATAGAAATTTCTCCAGAGAAGATATATAAATGGCAAATAAACGCATGAAAAGATGCTGAACATCATTAGTCATTAGGGAAATACAAATCAAAACCACAATGAGATACCACCTCACACCCATTAGGATGGCAACTATTTTAAAAACCCCAGAAAATAACAAGTGTTGGCGAGAATGTGTAGAACTATCATACTGATCCAGAAATTTCACTCCTGTGTATATACCCAAAAGAATTGGAAGCAGGGTCTTAAAGAGATATTTGCACACTCATGTTCTTAGCAGAACTATTCACAATAGCCAAGAGGTGAAAGCAAATCAGGTGTCCATCAGTGGATAACTGGATAAGCAGAATGTGATACATACATACAATGGAATATTATTCACTCATGAAAAGGAAGGAAATTCTGACACCTGCTACAACATGGATGAACCTTGAAGACTTTCTGTTAAGTGATAGAAGTCAGTCACAAAAAGACAAATACTGTATAATTCCACTTCTATGAGGTCCCTAAAGTAGTCAAATTCATAGAGACAGAAAGTAGAAGGGTGTTTGCCCAGGGCTGGGCGAGGGGATGGGGAGTTAGTGTTTAATGGGAACAGAATTTCAGTTTTGCAAGATGAAAGGAGTTCTGGAGGTGGATGGTGATAATGGCAGAACAACAGTGAGAATGTGCTTAATGTCACTGAACTGGACACTTAACAATAATCAACATAGCAAATTTTATGTTATATATATTTTACCACAATTGAAAAGATTGGAAGGAAAGGAGGAGGCAGCTTCTTGGTTTGAAAATGCCTTGTCAGGGAAAAAGGTGCCCATGAATCCTGGTGGGGGACTAGCAGGAAATCAACAGCCTTTCTTCATTGTCCTTCAACCTGAGAATGAGTGAGCCAGTATTCGGGACAAATGACCTGTACAACAAAACTGCCTAATAGGATATCAGAGAAGGATGCCTGCTACAAGGAACTCTTTGTAGGGACCTGAGGGATCTTCCAACAGCTCTCAGCTCTCAGGCTTCCCAATCTGCTCACTTTCAGCTCCTCAAGCCTGCAGACTGGGCTGAGACCTATGCAGCCAAGCACCCGGGAAAGTGAAGCCAGAGGAGGCATTGCCCCACAATCCCACGACTGAGTCATCAGAAGGGTGGGGACCTGGTAAGCCTGAGCCCCTGCACAGGGAAGCCCTCACAAGCCATAGAAGCTCAAGGGCACAAAGGCAGTGTCCGTAGGGGCCCTCAACATGGCAGGTAAGAGCTTTGCTTGAGGGGTGGGGTAAACCTGGGCCTCAGATTGTAGCCAAGTGGGGAGAGTGGCAAGATGCAAGGCTGGCTAGGTGGTCAACGTCCTCAGTGTGTAGGACCCCATGAGCCATGGAAAGGAGTTTGGAATTTATTCTGAGGAAAGTAGGGAGCCACTGGAAGGTTTAAGCAGGAGAGAAATGTGATCTAATTTATTTTTTAGTTAAGATCCATCTAATGACTGTACAGACAGGAAGAAAGATGCAGGCCGCGGTTGTCAGGCTCTTGCACAGTCCTCCCCACTAGCAGGAGCTCAGAGAACTGAGGGCCCGGCCCTGTGGCATTTCCTGGCACCGGCTGAGGCACAGTGGGCAGACGCTGGGGCCTGTCATCCTCTTCCCGTGTTGGCTTGTGCTCCTGATTTGGAAGTCGGGCCTTGGGGGTCCAGGCATCAGTTGCAAACTAGTAAAGTTAGTGAAGGCAAGGGGCTCCCGGTGGGCTTGGGCAAGTAGGGGCAGCTGAGAGGGCCAGTTGGGAAAGCAGAGATTCCCTCCTCGGCCAGACTGCTGTAGGGCAGGGGTGCTGGCTGGCAGCGTGCCTTGGTGGCAGAGGCAATCAGGTGACTAAAAGTGAGGAGGTGGCAGAGGCAGATATAAATGTTGCCACTTCTCTCTCCTAAGCTGGCCTTAACCTCAGGAAAAGGCTCCCTCTTCGCGAGACGGTTGCCTCCTGTGTCTTCTCAGGCTCTCTTGCCAGAAATCTTGCTTCCTACCTCCAGCACCGTGGGCTCAATTCACAGCGCAAATCATGCATTTCTAGGGACACCATCTGCCAACTTTTGTGATTTTGATTTCTGGCCATCCCCATTGTCACATTCTGCAGAGTTATCCAATGAGGAAAGGACTGGGAACTATCCACTGTATTTAGCAACAAAGAGACAGTGGAGTCTGAGGTTACATTCATTCATCCATTCATTCAACTAAAATGTATTGAACATCTGCTACATGACAGGCACGTTGTTAAGGAAAACGGAAAGAACCATAAGAACAAGGAAGGAGCCAGGTTTCAAAGAAAGGAGAAAGTCTAGGACCAAACCTGTGTCCCTTCTGCCCTCTCAATTCCTAAAAGATGCTCTGGCAGCCATGAGCCCTACCAACGGGCCCATATGACTCAATCCACCTGCCTTCTCATGAGCAGGCTTGCCTAGGTGGCAGGATCCTGGGAGGTCCTGGGCTCAAGCAGACTGAGCCCAGAGCTGGGAAGAGAGATATTCCCCTACCCCTTCTTGCTTGTGGGAGTCAGGGTAAGATTTGCGGCAGCTTCGGGGATCAGGTCCCATGGCCTGGCCTTCACAGGTCCATCACAGGCACCTGCAGAGCATGCAGCAGTGTCCAGGGACAGTGACCTGGGACCTAGCGCACTACAAGATGACAGACCAGGGCTGGGGTGGCATGGCTTTTGCACAAGGATCTTAGAACATTTTAATTCTAACTGCCTTTTCCCATCTTTTATGTTATTGTTGTGGCATATTCCCCTATACATTTCTGAGTCACTGTTCATATATTTTTTTAACATCTTTATTGGAGTATAATTGCTTTACAATGGTGTGTTAGTTTCTGCTGTATAACAAAGTGAACCAGCTATATGTATACACATATCCCCATATCTCCTCTCTCTTTTCTGCTCTACAAAATATACTACCAAGAGAATGAAAAGATAAGCCACATACTGGGAGAACATCTTTGCAAATTCATAACTGATAAAGGACTGTTATCCAAAATATACAAAGAACTCTTAAAACTTAACAAGAAAATGCACAACCTGATTAAAAAATGGTCCAAAGATCTGAACAGGCACCTCAGCAATGAAGAGTTACAGATGGGAAATAAGCATATGAAAAGATGCTCTATCTCATACATCATCAGAGAAATACAAATTAAAACAACAATGAGATACCACTGCATACCTATTAGAATGGACAAATTCTGAAACACTGACAACGTCAACTGCTGGTGAGAATATGGAGCAACAGGAACTCTCATTCATTGCTAGTGGGAATGCAAGATGGTACAACCACTTTGGAAGACAGCTTGGACGTTTCTTACAAAACTATACTCTTAACCACACAACCCAGCAATCACACTCCTTGGTATTTACTCAAAGTAGTTGAAAACTTCTGTCCCCCCAAAACCTAGACATGGATGTTTATAGCAGCTTTATTCCTAATTGCCAAAACTTGGATGCAAACAAGGTATACTTCAGTAGGTAAATGGATACATAAACTGTGGCACATCCAGACAATGGAACACCACAATTCAATGCTGAAAAGAAATGAGCTATTAAGCCATGAAAACATGAAGGAATCTTCAATGCTTATTACTGAGTGAAAGAAAGCCAATCTGAAAGGGCTACATACTATATGATTCCAACTATATGACATTCTGTAAAAGGTAAAAATATGGAGACAGTAAGAATTCAGTGGTTTCCAGGCGATGGGGGAAAGGAAGCATGAACAGGTAGAGCACAGAGGGTTTTTAGGGCAGTGAAACTACTCTGTATGGTATATAATGGTGGATACATGTCATTATACATTTTCCCAGACCCATAGAATGTACAACACCAAGAGTGAACCTGTGGACTTTGGGTGATAATGATGTGTCAATGTAGGTTCACCAGTTGTAACAAATGTACCACTCTGGTGCCAGATAATGGGAGAGGCTACACATGTGTAGGGGTAGGGAGTATATTGGAAATCTCTGGACCTTCCTTTCAATTTTGCGCTGAATCTGAAACTTCTCTGAAAACCAAATTGTGTTAAAAAAATAAAATGTCAGACTCAAGCCCTAACATTTCCATAATTACATTAAAACCATGGTCTAAAATACATCAATTAAATGACACAGAGTGGAAGAGTGGATTTAAAAAATGACCCAATTATATCATATGTATAAGAAACTCATTTCAGATATAATGATATAAGTATAATGAAAGCAAACAGGAATATCATTGCAGCTTTATTTGTAATAGTAAAAAAGTTGCAAACAACCAAAATGTCCTTTACTAAAGGAATGATTACAGAAACTGCTTCTTGCATACCATGGATTACTACTCAGCAATAGAAATGAGCAAACTCTTGATACATGCAGTAATTTGTATGGCTTAAAGGACATTATTCAGAGTGAAAACATCCAGTCTCCAAAGGTCTCATACTGTATGATTCCACATATATAGTTTTCTTGAAATAATAACATTATAGAGACGGAGAAGAGACAATTGGTTTCCAGGGGCAGGAATTGTGAGAGTAGAGGGATGAATATGATTATAGAGGGGTAGCACAAGGGAAGACTTTGTGATGATGGAATAGCTCTGTATCTTGATTATCTACACTTGTGATAAATAGACAGAACTATACTAATACATTGTATCAATGTCAGTTTCCTGGTTCTGGTATGGTATTATAGTAACCCTTGGTTGAAACTGGATGAAAGGTACACAGAACATTTCCATACTATCTTTGCAGCTTCCTTGAATCTACAATGATTTCAAAATAAAATTTAAAAGAAAGCAAATGCAGACTTCCATTTTTTACAACATATTTTAAAAGACCCTGAATAAGCATCCTCATGAAAACGACTAAAACACTGAGTAAGTCAAAGCTTTTTAAATGCATCACTCCTTGGTATTCAAGTATGGAATTCACAGAAGCCATAAATGAAATGATAGCAGGACTCCTGGGAGGTGAGAGTATCAAAGTCAGCTTTTATCCTTGACGTTTCTGAAAAATTTGGAAGCTTTGTGTTCCATTTTGATGGCTACATAAAGTACACAGGGCAGGAGATGAAATTTAGAGCCTGCCTAAAGTGGAAGTCTAATGGGAGATTAATAGGAGGTCTAATAGAAGATCCCCTGTTTGGGAACTTGTTACACTATCAGTAAAAGGATAAATAATAATAAGCCTGCCAGATAGATGGAATGACAAGGAAATTTGCTTTGGGTAGAGGAGAAAAATCTTACCCTGAAAAATTATAATACTTGTAGATTATATACATTATAAGGCACTGGTATCCAGAGTATATAAAGAATTCTTACAATTCAAAAATAAAAGGACAAATGTTGCAATTTCAAAACTGGAAAAATATTTAAATACACATTTCTTCAAAAAAGGTATATGAATGGCCAATAACTACATGAGAAGAAGCTCAAGATTTTTGGTTATTAGGGAAATGCAAATCAAAACCACAGAGATACCACTTCACAACCATTAGGATGGCTAGAATCTAAAAGGCAGATAATAATAAGTGTTGGTAAGAATGTGGAGAAATTGGAACCATCATACACTGCTGTAGGATTGTAAAATGGTGCAGCCACTTTGGAAAACTGTTTGGCAGTTGTTCAAAAAGTTAAACATTGAGTCACTGTTTGACCCAGCAATTGCACTCCTAGGAATATACTCAAGAGAAACGAAAACATATGTTCACACAAAAACTTGAACATGAATGTTTAGAGCAGCACTGTTTACAATACCTCAAAGTTGGAAACGACCTAAATGTTCATCAATAGATGAGTTCAACACCATGTTGTATATCAATACAATGGAATATTATTTGGCCATAAAAAATAAAAATATTATACAGGCTACAGCATGGATGAAACTCTTGAAAACATTTTGCTAAGAGAAAGAAGCCAGACACGAAGGGCCACATATTACAGGATTTCATTTATATGAAAGGTCCAGAATAGGCAAACTTGTAGAAACAGAAAGCAGACTAGTAATTGTCTGTGGTTGGGGTGTGGGGTTGGGAGGAAATGGTGAATGAATACTAATGAATACAGGGTTTCTTTTTGGGTTGATGGAAATATTCTAAAATTGACTGTGGTGGTGGTTGCATAACTCTGTGAACATACTAAAAACTACTGAACTGTACACTTTAAATGGGTGAATTTCATGGTATGTGAATTATATCTCAATAAAGCTGTTTTTTGAAAAAGCAAGTTGCAGCATAATAGGAGCAATATGATGAGATTTATGTAAGTTGATGGAAGTTTGGGAGTATTAGAAACTTTTCATAAACAGCTGACACCTATATTTGCTGAATCCATTGCTAATTTAATTAAATGATACATATATCCCTATTGACAGCCTAATTCTGTGAGGTCTGCCTTTCTCCTGTGAAAACTAAGCAGGCAGGGACCTTGGTGGCAGCTCTAAGTCCCCACACATCCCCATTGCACAGATGAAGAAACTGAGACCCAGAGAAGGGATGGCACTTGCAACTTAGTAAGTCAGTGGCAGAGCAATGACTAGAATTTGAATTTCCTAACCCATTGTCCAAGGCTCTTACCACTGGACAACTTTTCATTAACCTTCTTACTTCCTTCTGCTTCCTTCTCCTTTCTGCTCACCCTGTCCTCAAAAACAGCCCTTTCAATGATTGGCTTCATAGATTTTTAAAAAATTATCTTCCTTCCCTCCCTCCTTTCTTCCCTCCCTTTTCCATTTCCTCTATCCCTTCATCTATTCTTCCCTCACTTTCCTTCCTGTTTTTAAAAACAGGTCTACTGTTTTCTCAGGGAGCAATTTCAATGGGTTGTTTGTAGTCTACTG
Organism: Balaenoptera musculus; assembly: GCF_009873245.2. Lineage (NCBI taxonomy): Eukaryota > Metazoa > Chordata > Mammalia > Artiodactyla > Balaenopteridae > Balaenoptera > Balaenoptera musculus. The sequence goes on along the minus strand of NC_045806.1, from coordinate 126,680,531 downwards.
TAATCCAGGCCAGACTTTCCCTTCAATCTCCATCATCCCTCGAAGTGTCAGATTCATCCTCTGGGGGTTGCTTTATGAGCCCTAGGCAGTTAGGATTACAGATCTGGGAGGAGGTGGGGGGAAGGTTGTCACATAAGAATAAGAATTGGAGAGGGTTGGGGCAATTGCCATTCCACACAGGTCTGAGGCTATGCGCCTTCTTGGTTTCTTAATCTTCTCCTTTCCCCCTCTTCTCAGTTCTGCTGAGTGTCTTTATATTCAAAGCGGGAAGCATGCATTTAAATCATTCTGTCTGCTGCTTGGACAAAGGACCGATATTTTTTCCTCCTTACTAGTCTGTATTGTATTTACAGTCTTTATTTTTCATTATTTAGAAGGTGACTCATGTCTAGCTGTTGGAATGAGGGAGAGAAGAGGCCTTCAGGACCGAGTGTTGTGGGTAGACGGTGTGGAGAAACTTATTCCTTAATGCCTGAAGTCTTGCCACAGTGTAGATTGTCCTAAGGAGACACATGGGGCCTTAGGTAGGGGTGGGTGCTCTGTGGGATAATATTGCCCCAACATAGTGTTTTCCACAACTTGGGGAGGTGTCATCTTCAGAAAACCAGATCTGGGCTGACTGTCCAGTTCTGACTTTCCTGCTCTCTGCTTGTCAGAGATCCTCACTTTCCGTTTCATAACACCCCAGAACACTACTAAATCAGATTTCTGTATTTGAAATAAAATAACAGCAGAGACTATCAGCTCCAGGATCTCTCTCTTACACACAAAGGATTACTTCTCCTTTCTTTCCTTCCTCAGTGCTTCTATTTGGCTGGTGTATTTCTGCAGTCCTTATATTTGGCCTAGAGATCAGGTCTACTCTTCCTTCCTCTTCTCTCTTCTCTTTGTTTTTTCTTTCCACTGTTTCACCTGGAAGGTGACTAGAGTGGAGGCTGTGGCTGTGGTGAATCCAGAATGATGGGAGTGGAATACTACAGAGAACTTGCCTTAGTCAAGGGGTAGGCCTGACCCTGCCTCCTCCACCTCCAGCAGCCTTCTTGGGCAGCAGTCAGAGTCCAGTACACAGTAGGTACTGGTACAGCTGTCTTTAGTCTCCTCTCTGGTGCAAAAATCATATCATGACTCTAACCTCTAGTTTTGGGGGCCAAAGAGCTTCGGCTGAGTGGGCAGGTGCCTGGCTGGCCAGCCCATGGTCTCTTCAGAGGGTGAAGCCCTTGGCACCATGGTACCTGGAAGAACCTCTGGTAGTGAGGGTACAGCCTCGGGAAGGCATGGGGCTCGTTTGCTGTCTTGGCACCTTGTGGGCTTTCTCACAGCTGGCAGCCTGGGAGGGAGTCAGAGAAAATCCCAAGGAAACTACAACGAATCCAGCAAGGTTGAAGGATACAAGATCAACACACAAAATTAACTGTATTTACATACAACTACAATAAAAAATTGGAAACCATTTTGGAAAAAAACGGAAAAAATTAAAAACCTACCACTTTCTGGTGAGATTATGGATGCTTTTATTACTTACTCTGATTTCTGTGATGAGCATATGTTACTTCTATAGTGACCAAACTGATTCTTTTATAAACATTTAAAGTTTTAGAAGACTTTCCTGCCAGTCAAAAAGTTATTTGTCCAGGGCTTCCCTGGTGGCGCAGTGGTTGAGAATCTGCCTGCCAATGCAGGGGACACGGGTTCGAGCCCTGGTCTGGGAGGATCCCACATGCCACGGAGCAACTGGGCCCGTGAGCCACAATTACTGAGCCTGCGCGTCTGGAGCCTGTGCTCCGCAACAAGAGAGGCCGCGATAGTGAGAGGCCCGCGCACCGCGATGAAGAGTGGCCCCCGCTTGCCACAACTAGAGAAAGCCCTCGCATAGAAACGAAGACCCAACACAGCCATAAATAAATAAATTAATTTAAAAAAAAGAAATGCAGACTCTCAGGCCCCACCCCAGACCTGCTGAGGCAGAATCTGCATTAAAAAAAAAAAAGTTATTTGTCCAGAGATATCCACTGCAGGTTTCATTTCATATGTAACAAGAAATCTCACAATTATCTCCATTAATATATGAATTTCCTCTTTGAAAAAAACTTACCATTTTCAATAGTTCCAAAATTGCAATATTTAGGTATAAATCTAATAAGACGTGCACAGGGTCTGTATGCTGAAAACTACAAAATGCTAATGAAAAAAATGAAGACCTAAATGAATAGTAAATAAATAGTGATACCTACTGTGTTCATGGGCTGGTAGACTCAACATAGTGACAATGTCAATTTTCAGTAAATTGATCTATATATTTAAAGTAATGCCAATCAAAATTCCAGCAGGATTTTTTTGTAGGTATAAACAAGCTGATTCAAAAAGTTTATAGAAAGCCAAAAAAAAAAGTTTATGGAAGGGCAAAAGAACAAGAATAGCTAAAACAATTATGAAAAAGTAGAATAAAGTTGGAAGAATCACACTACCTGATTTTAAGAAAAGGCTATAGTAATCGAGATGGTGTGGTATTGGCTAAAGGGTAGGCACATAGATCGGTGTTGCTGATTAGAGAGTCCAGAAGTAGACTCAGTGGGCAATGAAGAGTTTGGGGAACAAGAAATGGGATGATAGCTTATGTTGAGAATGCAGAGGTTAGGGTGGTATTTTCTGGCAGTGCAGACAGATAAATTAGGAGTCAGTGGACTGGGCAGAATGGAGTCCACACAAATAGGTGCCTGTGCAGGAGCATAAGGTCCATGTCTGAAGAAGCGTTTTCCAGCATAGAACTTTCCCAGCTGTGGTCAGGAGGACCTTGGAGTTCTGTGGCTGGGTGTCAGGGCCAACTTCTTCAAGGGGGTAGGCAGGATTCTGGGATTACACTCCTCACTTCCACCGGAGTGGTCTGCCTTGCTCATGTTTGTGGAGTGGATTTCTGCGGAAGGCTTCAGTTGGAATAAGAGGTTCCACATCTAAAATTTTGACAACCACTATCCACTAGATAAATGATGTATCATGGAAGCCCAGCCTCCAGGTACCAGAGCCCAATGTCGCCTCCAGGTCTCTGATCTGTTTATCATCAACAACTTTTGTTACCAAAGAGCTGCCAACTGCCTAAAACTCACACTAGGTTTGAGGACATAAGTGTCTGGATATTGGGGGAAGCAGAGAGAGAGTGTAAGCTCAGTCTTCCCAACGGTTGTCAAGAGTAAAGTCTTAAAAGTGACCTGACATAGCAAATGTAAGAATGAAAGGTCATTATTGTAGCTGTATGCATGAGCCACAAATACACAGAAAAATATATTTAAATACAGGAAAACTTTCTATAATTGGATTTTCTTGTTGAGTACTTTATCCCATTAAAGTCTTTCATAAATTTGATCTTTGTGCAACTTTAGTTTCCAACCGTGTTTGCAGGAGAGGAGATGGCATCCTATAGCATACAGGCCACTATCTAAGCAACACTCTTTTAAAAAATTTTTTCTTTTCCATTATGGTGTATCACAGGATATTGAATATAGTTCCCTGTGCTATACAGTAGGGCCTTGCTTTTTATCCATTCTATATGTAATAGTTTGAATCTGCTAATCCCAAACTCCCAATCCATCCCTCCCCCACCCCCCTCCCCCTTGGCAAACACATGTCTGTTCTCTATGTCTGTGAGTCTGTTTCTGTTTCATAGGTAAGTTCATTTGTGTCATATTTTAGATTCCACATATGTGGTATCATGATATTTGTGTTTCTCTGTCTGACTTACTTCACTTAGTATGATAATCTCAAGGTCCGTCCATGTTGCTGCAAATGACATTATTTCATTTTTTTTTATGGCTGAGTAGTATTCCATTGTGTATATATACCACATCTTCTTTATCCATTCCTCTGTTGATGGACATTTAGGTTGCTTCCATGTCCTGGCTATTGTAAATACTGCTGTATCGAACATTGGGGTGCATGTATCTTTTTGAATTATGATTTTCTCCAGATATATGCCCAGGAGTGGGGTTGCTGGATCATATGATAGCTCTATTTTTAGTTTTTTAAAGAACCTCCATACTGTTTTCCATAGTGGCTGCACCAATTTACATTTCCTCCAACAGTGTAAGAGGGTTCCTTTTTCTCCACACCATCTCCAGCATTTATTCTTTGTAGACTTTTTAATGATTGCCATTCCCATCAGTGTGAGGTGATACCTCACTGTGGGTTTGAGTTGCATTTCTCTAATAACTAGTGATGTGGAGCATCTTTTCATGTAAGCAACACTCTTTTTAACCTAAACCTATGGTCTCCAATGACCCCTATTGATGCAGCCTAACCTAATGTGAAGCCCAGGCTCCTCTCCTGGTAGACATGTTTCCTACCGTCCACTGGACAGCCCCACATGGTCAGCTGGCAGAAGCTCAAGGTCTACATGGTCCATACTGACCACATCCTTCACACCTTTCCTCATCAACTCACCACCAGCTCTTCCTCAATCTCAGCTGAGATGAACAGCTTCTGCCTAGTCAGAAACCTCAGAGTTCAAGGTCATTTTATACTCTCCTCACCATGTCATGGTTCGTAACTTCCTAAAACTCTCTCACATCTGTCTATACCTCACCATCCTCCCACCCAAACTGAATTAAGTGCTTTACCATGTTCTTTTTTTTTTTTTTTGGTTTACTTGGTATTCTTTCTCAGCATGTGTTCAATAATATTTGATGGATGAATGAATGAATGAATCAAATTACTGGAGGGTCTCATTCACTGATTCAAAATGTGGAGGCTGCCTCCTCTCCTGCCTGGGCCTTCTGCCTACATGGAAGAAACATCAAGTGCTACAACTGCTCACATAACTCATAATTCCCATGGGGAACTTACCGAGGGTGTCATTATGGGTGTGTCTTCTCCAGGTCCAAACACCATCTTGGAGGTGGGTATGCTCTCAACTGATCGGTCCATGATACTTCCTGCATCAGGCCCCACACATCTCCATCAGTTTAATAAGGAAGGGTGCCATCTCCAAGGGTTTTCCATTCACCCTGCAAATGTCTGCACCTTGGGCCAATCTTTTATCTCAGACAGTATCTAGTGGCAACCTGGGCCAGCCATCATAGCACAGGACACTTGCCTCTGGTGTTCCAAGAACTCAGAAACCCCAGGAAGCAGTGTGAGAAAGGGGCACCATCTGGACAGTTTTTCAAAGCATGTCCATACCCAGCCCTTGAGCTGCAGAGGCTGAAGAGATTAATCCCATGGCTTTCCCCTTCCAATTTCACCCTTCTTGCAGCTGCACACTCCCTTCCACAGCTCATGGGTATTCCTGGCCTATCTCAGGTCTGGTCTGTCCCTAGTGACCCACCCCACTCACTCACATGGCCCCAACCTCTATGGAGGGTTGCCCTGCACCCAGGGGGAAAGTCCCCAGCCTCCAGCAGGCATCACAACAGCTCCCAGCCCAGCCCTGAAACACTGGCAAGGGTTCAAGGACCACTAGTATAGTCAGGAGATGAAGCTCCCCTGAATGATGCAGGAAGTCAGGTGTACTCTTCCTGACAGAGGTAAGGGGACTCTAAGGTTAGGGTGGGCTGTCTGGCGTGCCCCTGGTCCATTCATCCAATAGACCTGACCACTCAGACCACCCTGCGACTTCTAGCTTGGGAGGGTCCAGAGATTTCCCCAGCCTATTCATGTTCCTTGTCCTGTATCCTTTCCCCTCCCCAACTTCTCTCCTTCGGGGTCCTTTTCCCCCTACACTGAACTCCGGATTCAGGGCCCTGGCTGTCAGCCTGCCTGGGGCTCTCTGGACTTGGCTTTGCACATGGTGTCTCTCATGGACTCTGGCAATTGCTTTCCCCAGGATGCTCTCAATGCCCCTCCCTGGCAGAGGGTGTCCAGTCTGGTCCCCTTCCCTGGCTCCTAGTCATTCTGACCAAATCGTTCCTTCCCAAAGTAAAGGGGAAATGCCTGCTGATATCTTACAATCTTAATCATTTGTGATGCTTATAAGAATGTGAATTGGTATAGTACCTTTGGAATAAAATTTCAGAAATATTTATAAAATATTAAACTATTCACACCCTTTTCACACTAACCCAATCTTTATGTTAGTATGTATACCTTACCAGAAGACATCCACGTTTACCCAAGAATTCAGAGGTGTTGATTTCATTTTATTAATCATATAAGAAAGGGAAAACAACTTACACATCTATCAGGAAGAAACTGTTTAATTATGGTACATGCACACTTGAGCATTTCAGGGGGTAGTTTCAAAAGTGACATAGAGCTGTATGTGCTGTCAGGAGAAGATCCCGCATCCTTTTCATTCAGTGACAAAGGCTAGTGGCAGATCAATGTGTACAACATTATATACGCATGTCAAATAAAACCGATATATTTTTATAGTATATATATCTATGAAAGAGCCCATAGGCCACTTTAAAGCAATGAACACTAGATTGTTCGTTGTGGTGACCTCTGAGCAGGAGGCTGAATTGTGGAAAAACTTTGTAAAGGGGATACTGTGATTTTTCTGTAGTTTTAGACATTTTTGCAGTGGGAACATATACACTACTACCTTTCTAATTAAAATATGTATATAAACCTAACAACAGAAATAGTAGCTGTGTCCGTTAAAGTTACTGCAACCTGATGCAACAGGCAAACCCTGACATTTGAAAGGCTAACACAAGGACAGTGTGTTTTTGTGCAGGTAAATTCTTGTGTGGTTTGGCAGGGGCCCTCAGGTCTAGGGACCCAGGGATCCAGGCTGCTTCCATCTTGTGGTTTCAGCACCTCAACACGGGGTCACCATGTTTGCTGGTGAATCGAGGGAGAGAGCAGGGAAGTGGCATCCTGGTTCTCAAGTGCCTGTATGTGACAGACAATGCTCCTGCTAGTATCTCAGTAGCAAACGGTTGTCACATGACCCTTCCTAACTACAAGTGGACTGGCATTGTAGTGTACCCTGTGTGCAGGAAGGAGAGCAAGACAAGATGTGGATGGGCATTGGAGCCTCTCCCATGCACCGTTACAAAGTAGATGCTCAACAAAAACCAACTATTTTGATTTGCTATGACGACAACCGTCTTCATGCCTTGGAGGAGTTTCTGAGGTCACATTTGCCTTGAAATTCTCTGCAATTTTCAAGCATCTACTATGTGACAGATGCTTTCAAATACAGGATCACATCTAATTGTCAAATGGTTCTGTAAATCTCAGCAGGGAGAATTCACTTCGTTCACTCAATGGCCCTTTACAGAACTTTTTGCAACAACCTCTGTAATTTCATTGAACCGAGAATGTTCTCCTTCCATTTGATGCAAGCTCACCATCCTATCCCTCCGAGTCTCTGCTCACCCTCGACGTGACTGAACTTGCCTGAGCCCCTGCACAGGTGCCATTAGGCACACTGAAAGCCAGGACTTTCCTGCTTGTACCAGACAAGAGACAGTGGGAGGATGGTTAATTACTTTCTCTTTTTAAAATCAAAGGTAGCATGTCCACTGAGGAAGCATTTTTCACCTCCTAGGAGTATTCTAAAGTTTTAGAAATTCAGCCTTAGTAGATGTTTGTTTCATGGACTTTCCTCATCTAGCATTTATGAAGAAGATGCTATGGACTCAACAGTGTCCCCCAACAGTCATATGTTGAGGCCTAACCCCCAATGTGATGTATTTGGAGATGGAGCCTTTGGGAAGTAATGAGGTCTAGATGAGGTCATGAGAGTGGGACCCTCAGTATAAGATCAGTGCACTTATACAAAGCGACACCACAGAGCTTGTTACTTCTCTCTATCCCTCTGCCATGTGAGGACGTAGTGAGAAGGTGGCCATCCACAAGCCAGGTAGAGAGCTCACACAAGGAACCAACCATTCTGGCATCGTGATCTCTGGCTTCCCAGGCTCCAGAACTGTGAGAAGTAAATGCCTGTTGCTTCAGCTACACACAGTCTATAGTATTCCGTTATGGCAGCCTGAGCAGATTAATACAGGCGGCTTTGGGTTTTAATCACCTAGGTAAGTTGATTCATCCGTTTATGTGTTCAGTGGCCAGTTTCAAAGAAAATACGCCATTAAAATCTTACTGTAAGTATCAGGTATTTTCAAAAATTCTCTCTCTAGCTTCAGGGTTATATCCCAAGAACTGTTAGATTATGGGCCAAATCACACTCTACTCACCAGTTCATTTGGAAAACATATTGAGAGCATATTGAAGATGTCCAGTAGGATGACCAAACATCAAAAAGTCACTGTGCAAATCCGAAGGGATTTTTGCCATCAGAGGGGTTCCATGGTGAGGGACAAACAGTCAGGGGACTTCTGCAAGGAGTAGGAATACTGTTAGGGGAGGGCAGGCGATTCTGGGCAGTTCTACTGGGAGCAGGGTGCAGCCCTCAGAAGGGGCAGCAGGTGGTCAGCAGGTTCAGGTTCCGGAGCCTGACAGGAGGACACGTGGGGGAAGAGCAGGGCCAGGGTGCTGTCACAGGGGAAGGTGCTGGGGCTGGACAGACATGCCGGAACCTCAGCCCGCAAAGACCCTGGGACTCGGGCGGGAGGACCTCAGGTTAATAAAGCTCACAGGCAGCACTGAGGTCGTCTTTGATTCTCGTTGTCGCCTTCCTTTTTTGGGCCTATTTTTTGTCACCTGAAAGACACCGTGTAGTACTGAGAAGAGAAATGATTTGCCAGGCAGAAGGTCAACCACAGGCTGGGATGGGTGGGAACAGTGTGGGCTCGAGAGGAATTCAGACCAGGGCTCTGGTCCCCACCCCGTCACTTACTACACGTGATCCTGGGAAGATTCCCAAGCCCCATGGCCTCAGGTTTGTCATCTGTGAAGCAAGTGGGTGTGATGAGCCCTGTCTTGTAGGGTTGCAGGGATGTGTGTGAGGTACGTAAAGCACCTCACAAGGCCTGGTCTAATCTTTATGATTAGCAGTTATTTGTATTAGTATTTGGACCTCAGATCCCACAGCTCTCGGCTCTGGGAATTTTTGTTGTTTCTGTTGTCTAGGATATCTCAGACAGCATGCAACACAATAGGACAGGGAGTACTAATTCAGCCAGAAACTTTGCTTTGTTAATAAAACTCAGCACAATCTCCTTCCTAGAGGATCTACTATTTAATTCGGGTGTGGAGGAGACTTCCCCTGCAGGATGCAACCCAAAGCTCCTAGAATTTATGTCAAGAACCAACTCCTTCCCTCCCTCCCAGCTCCTCTTCCATCCAAACCATGATTTTCATTCATTCCGCCTCCACTAAAAATCTATGCACTGCTTAGAGTTGTCCAAAACACTCTCGAGATTACCTAATAATAATGTCATTTTAATGCCATGGGCTCTGGTTCTCACAGACCAGGGAAAAGAGTGCCTGTCCATGGACTTCTGGGCATCACTTCCAAGGAGTGTGACCACACTTCTCCAGAAATCCTTGCAGATGGTGGGTATAAAACAACTACTTTTTCACTGTGGTCCACTGCAATGAGACAAGAGCCAGGACACATTCCTTCCTGCTCCAAGATGAGATTTCTCTCGGGTTTATCCGTGATCCAGAAGGACACCTCACAGCCATGTCGCATTTCAGACTCTCCTCTCACACTCAAAACACACCGTCTGCATGTCTGGCTGCTGCCACCACCCAGCTCCATCACCATCACCTCCCACAGAAGAACCCCTGCTTCCCAAAGGCCCAAACTGCCCTGGCTCAGGGCGCTTACACTCCAGGGCTCGCTCCTGGAGCCCCACCGCCTTGTCCCATGTTGACTTGTTCTGTGGGACTTGGGGGACGTCTCACCATCCTCCTCATGTGACTGCGGCTCCTAGACCATCACTCTAGGTGTGGGTGTGTCCTGCTTTTCCTAGTGTCTCCACTACAAACATAGGGTCTTCCAGAGAGCAGAGGCTCCTTGAATGTCTGTGGAAATAATGAGCCAGTGAGCAGGGGTCTTACGTAGATTAATTTTCTCCAACTTTCTTAAATAAGCCAAACAAATTCAGGTTATACACATATATTTTAATTTTACAGAATGACAGAAGAAAAGGGATAAGAAGCCAAGAATTAACTTTTGTTTCTCTATTTCTTGACCTCATTAATTGTGTTGCTAATTACTTTCATATTTCGAAGTAAATTCCTATTCCAATGCTGTGTTATCTAGTTTGGGATCACAAACTATGATGGAAGGTTTCCCAATTGGTTTTACAAATAGCAAAATTCAGTCTTGAGTTGGATAAGTACAAATATATGCGATCAATACCATTCACAATCTTAGAAAATGAAGCTTATTAAACAATATTACTAAAATACAGAAATCTGTTGCATTTGTATACACTAACAACAAAGTATCAGAAAGAGAAATTAAGGAAACTATCTCATTTACCATTGCATCAAAAGTGTAGAATACCTAGGAATAAACCTACCTAAGGGGCCAAAAGACCTGTACACTGAAAACTATGACAGTAATGAAAGAAACGGAAGACAACACAGATGGAAAGATACATTGCATTCTTGAAATGGGAGCATCAATATTGTTAAAATGACCATACTACTCATTTCAACCTACAGAACTGCAATCAATGCAATTCCTATGAAAATAACAATGCCCGGGGTTTCCAGGGCTGACCGTTGGGTCAGGCCAGATTTCTGTGGGCCCCCCTTTGTTCCGGGGATTGGGCTCCCCTCAGTCCTCTCTCGGGGTCCACACCTTGACACCTGGCAGATCCTGGGACTCCTCCCTCTGCTGACCTGATGTTTCCCCTCAGACCAAGGTCTTCGCATCCCAAGATGCCTCCATCCCCAACCACGTGGCAGAGGTGAGAGCCTGCAATGTCCCGTCAGCCCTGCCGGGGACCTACCAGGGCTGACAGCATGGGTGAGCTTCTCTGAGGTCCCCTCTGTTCTGGGGTCCAGGGTCCCCTCAGTCCTGCCTCAGGGTCCTCACCTTGACCCCCGGCAGGACCTGGGAATCTCCCCTCTGCCCACCTGACACCCCGCCCCGCATACCAGGTTCCCACTCTCTATGAGACCCGGATGTCAGGAAGTGCTGTAACTGGCCCTCCTGCCCTATGACCTCCCAGGGCCGACTCTGATCTGAGGTCCATGGTCCCCTCTGTCCTCCCTCAGGGGCCTCACGTTGACTCCCAGCTGGACCTGCGATTCTCCCCTCCACCCACCTTAGGCCCCGCCCCTTATCCCAGGTCCCCAGTATCTCTGAGACCTGGACGTCAGGAAGTCAGGACAGGCCTACTGTGCTCATCCCGCCCCGGGGCCTCCCAGGGCCACCTGCAAGGGCGGGGATCTGGTGGGTCCCTTTTGTCCTCCCTCAGGGTCCCCTCAGTCCTGCCTAAGGGCCCTAACCTTAGTCCACCAGGGACCTGACATTTTACCCTCTGCGCTCATGAGGCCCCGCCCCTTATCCCAGGTCCCCAGCATCTCTGAGACCTGGATGCCGAAGTCAAAACGCCTTGCCAAGTGCTCATTCCGTCCCGGGACTGCCCAGGGCTGTTGGCAGGGGCGGGGATCTGTGGGGTCCCCTCTGTCCTCCCTCAGGGTCCTCAGCTTGAGCTCTGGCAGGTCCTGGGACGCCCCCTGTGTTGACCCAAGGCCGGACCCTCACACCAAGGCCTCACTGTCCTGAGACCCCCGGTGGGAATCTATGGACAGCACATCAGGCCACCAAGCCCAGGGCTTCCCAGGGCTGAGATGATCCCGCTGGGTTCCCTCAGCCCTCCCTCGGCTCCTCACCTTCCCTCCCAGCTGGTCGGGCCCCCCCCCTCTGCCCACCTGTGTTTGGTCCCCTGAGGCCCAGGCCCTCCCCAGCCAGGACCCCTGAGAGGGAAGCGGGGGTCGGGGGTGGCGCTTATTCCCACAGCCCTGCCGGGGGTCTCTCAGGGCTGACAGCAGGGCCGACCTGGATGCCTTGCGGCCTCCGAGTCCCCCTCATGGTTGTACCTTGACTCCTGGTGGGGCTGGGCTCCTTCCCTCTGCCGACCTGGCCCCGGCCTCCCTGCCCCAGGCCCTCCCCTCCCCCTCCCAGGGGGATCAGTGCACGTTGCATCCGGACAGCATGCCGGGGGGGCTCCCAGGGCTGTCGGAGGGCCGCAGATGCATCCCCTGGGGGCCCTCAGTCCTCCTCTGCTCCTCACCTCGACTCCAGGCAGCACCTGGGCCCCTCCCTCTGCCCACCTGAGACTGCGCCCCGCAGACCGAGCCTCTGACCCCCCGAGATCCCTGAGGAGGTGGGCGGCGGAGTGGGATGGGCAGCCTGACAGCCCGGCCCGGGGTGCCCCAGGAGTCCCAGTAGGGGTGGGGTTGCATGCTGGGGGACCCTCTGTTCCGGGCCTGCTGGACCCCTCCATCCTCACTCAGGAGGGTCTTCCTCAACCCCTGAGAGTAAGGCTGCAGTCCCAGCACAGATGCTGGATGGGGGGCTGCCGCGCCCATGACCGTGGGGGGAGCACAGAGAACCGCACACCGTCCCCTCGGGGCTCCTCACCAGCCTCCAGACTTTGGCAACCTGTTTTAAGAAACGTTTAGTTTTAGCTGAAGAGGCCTGAGCAGTGGCAGGTGATTTAGGGAAACGCTTGCTTTGATGATTAGATCATATTACCTGTTGGAGTTACGTGATTGTCACTTTTTCATCCTCATTCATAGTGAGTAATACATTTTACATGTCTGTGCAGTGCAGTGTGTGTCCTATGTATATATATAACGTGTGTAGAATATATGTGCCTATATACACATGCATCGCCATACCACATGTATGTATAGGGAACGCGTCATGTATGTTCCAGTACCCAGACTGAGGTCATCCACAGGGCCCTGAAGGGCACAGACACTCACGCCCCGTGGGGGTGCTGAGAGTCCTCCAGCCCGGCGGTCCCTGTGCTTTGAATGCAGGCTTGCCGCCTGCCTGACAGCCAGTCTGCCCGGGGAAGTGAGCCTGCAGGAGAACGTGGGGCCACCACGCCGCCGGGAGAGAAGGGAGCAGAGTGGGCAGTGGAAGGAGAAAGCAGGGCCCAAGCCTGTGCAGAAGAGCCACCTGCCGAGGGCCGTGCCTCGGACCCCCACGTCCAGGACCCTTCTCCATCCTCACACCCTCAGTCCTAGACCCTCACCCTCCTCCCTGGCCCTCGTGTCCATTTCACGAGAGATGGTGACCTGATGGGGCTGGGGAGGCCACGTGGGTAGAATCCAGTGTCAGGCTCTCATGGGCACTAATGCCTGGCTTCCCTGTGTTTTCTCCATTATGTGGCCTGAGGCATCAGGTAGTAGGACCCCGTGGAGGACAGCTGAATCCCCCTTGACTGTTGGGGAGACATGTCAGGCCAGTGCAGGGACGGGGCTTTGCACGTACACTAAGCTCAACTTGAATAAGAGTCCTTCTAGTGATAAGCTGATCAAATCATGGAGACTCCGTATGCCTCGATTTCTCCATCTGTAAAATGGGCCTCGTAATAGTACAAGGCAAAAGCATTGGTGTGGGTTTCCCCATGATGTGACCTGTTTGTAAAAGGCCTGGGCCAAATGAAGTGGTCGGTGGATGTAGCTCTTGTTACTGAGTGTGTAAGAAAGATGCGCCCTCCCCCATGTTGTGAAGATTCCAAACCAGTACATGTCTTCTGATCCCCGCATACGTGGATTAGTGCAGTTTTCCTTTTCTCGTGAAAATTTGTTATCAGAATGCTTGGATTCGCCTTACTCTTTTTCTCGCTTGTCCCTGTTCAGGATGAGGCTATTGATTTGAGGTGTTGCTTCCATGTGAACACAGGTGTTTGTAGCTTTAACTCCCAAGTGCCTCTTTGGCCGCGAGCCATAAGTCCTGGGGGCGTTGGTATGTGTTTTCTTCATTTCAAAGTATTTTCTAATTTCCCTTGTGATGTCTTGTGTGTTCCCTGGGCTATTGTTAGGGACTGACCTGCGTCCTCCCAAATTTTGCATGTTGCAGCCCTAACCCCTAGAACCTCACAATGTCACTGTGACGGGAGTTAGTGGCTCTCAGGTTGACATGAGGCCATTGGGATGAGGTCTAAAGCGAGATGGCTGGTGCCCTTGAGGGAAGAGCAGATCAGCACATGCAAGGAGAGAAGGCAGGGCCTGGGGCTGCGTGCACAGAGGAAGATGCTGAGTCCGTGCTCCAACATGCACTACATCAGGAGGTGACTGACCTGGTGGGGT